>NC_042986.1:27953773-28136273 GCF_901001165.1 Salmo trutta
AATTGTGAAGCGCTCAAGAAATTGATTAAATGAAGTGAATTGCAGACATATAATTTTTTTTGCTGTGTTGTCTGACGTGAGTTATTAGTGCTGGTAAGTAAGCATTTCACTGTTGGTCCACAGCTGTTGTTTACGAATCCTGTGAGGAATAAAATGTTATTTGATTTGGTCTGTCTGACTGTCTGTGTGTCTGACTGTCTGTGTGTCTGACTGTCTGTGTGTCTGACTGTCTGTGTGTCTGACTATCTGTGTGTCTGACTGTCTGTGTGTCTGACTGTCTGTGTGTCTGACTGTCTGTGTGTCTGACTGTCTGTGTGTCTGTCTGTCTGTGTGTCTGACTGTCTGTGTGTCTGTCTGTGTGTCTGTCTGTCTGTGTGTCTGACTGTCTGTGTGTCTGACTGTCTGTGTGTCTGACTCCAAGGGAAGGATAAAGCTGTGTGTCTGACTCCAAGGGAAGGATAAAGCTGTGTGTCTGACTGTCTGTGTGTCTGACTCCAAGGGAAGGATAAAGCTGTGTATCTGACTGTTTGTGTGTCTGACTCTAAGGGAAGGATAAAGCTGTGTGTCTGACTCCAAGGGAAGGATAAAGCTGTGTGTCTGACTGTCTGTGTGTCTGACTCCAAGGGAAGGATACAGCTGTGTGTCTGACTCCAAGGGAAGGATAAAGCTGTGTATCTGACTGTCTGTGTGTCTGACTCCAAGGGAAGGATAAAGCTGTGTATCTGACTGTCTGTGTGTCTGACTCCAAGGGAAGGATAAAGCTGTGTATCTGACTCCAAGGGAAGGATACAGCTGTGTGTCTGACTCCAAGGGAAGGATAAAGCTGTGTATCTGACTGTCTGTGTGTCTGACTCCAAGGGAAGGATAAAGCTGTGTATCTGACTGTCTGTGTGTCTGACTCCAAGGGAAGGATAAAGCTGTGTGTCTGACTGTCTGTGTGTCTGACTCCAAGGGAAGGATAAAGCTGTGTATCTGACTCCAAGGGAAGGATACAGCTGTGTGTCTGACTCCAAGGGAAGGATAAAGCTGTGTATCTGACTGTCTGTGTGTCTGACTCCAAGGGAAGGATAAAGCTGTGTATCTGACTCCAAGGGAAGGTTAAAGCTGTATGTCTGACTCCAAGGGAAGGATACAGCTGTGTGTCTGACTCCAAGGGAAGGATAAAGCTGTGTATCTGACTGTCTGTGTGTCTGACTCCAAGGGAAGGATAAAGCTGTGTATCTGACTGTCTGTGTGTCTGACTCCAAGGGAAGGATAAAGCTGTGTATCTGACTCCAAGGGAAGGATACAGCTGTGTGTCTGACTCCAAGGGAAGGATAAAGCTGTGTATCTGACTGTCTGTGTGTCTGACTCCAAGGGAAGGATAAAGCTGTGTATCTGACTGTCTGTGTGTCTGACTCCAAGGGAAGGATAAAGCTGTGTGTCTGACTGTCTGTGTGTCTGACTCCAAGGGAAGGATAAAGCTGTGTATCTGACTCCAAGGGAAGGATACAGCTGTGTGTCTGACTCCAAGGGAAGGATAAAGCTGTGTATCTGACTGTCTGTGTGTCTGACTCCAAGGGAAGGATAAAGCTGTGTATCTGACTCCAAGGGAAGGTTAAAGCTGTATGTCTGACTCCAAGGGAAGGATAAAGCTGTGTGTCTGACTCCAAGGGAAGGATAAAGCTGTGTGTCTGACTGTCTGTGTGTCTGACTCCAAGGGAAGGATACAGCTGTGTGACTGACTCCAAGGGAAGGATAAAGCTGTGTATCTGACTGTCTGTGTGTCTGACTCCAAGGGAAGGATAAAGCTGTGTATCTGACTGTCTGTGTGTCTGACTCCAAGGGAAGGATAAAGCTGTGTATCTGACTCCAAGGGAAGGATACAGCTGTGTGTCTGACTCCAAGGGAAGGATAAAGCTGTGTATCTGACTGTCTGTGTGTCTGACTCCAAGGGAAGGATAAAGCTGTGTATCTGACTGTCTGTGTGTCTGACTCCAAGGGAAGGATAAAGCTGTGTGTCTGACTGTCTGTGTGTCTGACTCCAAGGGAAGGATAAAGCTGTGTATCTGACTCCAAGGGAAGGATACAGCTGTGTGTCTGACTCCAAGGGAAGGATAATGCTGTGTATCTGACTGTCTGTGTGTCTGACTCCAAGGGAAGGATAAAGCTGTGTATCTGACTCCAAGGGAAGGATAAAGCTGTATGTCTGACTCCAAGGGAAGGATAAAGCTGTGTGTCTGACTCCAAGGGAAGGATAAAGCTGTGTGTCTGACTGTCTGTGTGTCTGACTCCAAGGGAAGGATACAGCTGTGTGTCTGACTCCAAGGGAAGGATAAAGCTGTGTATCTGACTGTCTGTGTGTCTGACTCCAAGGGAAGGATAAAGCTGTGTATCTGACTGTCTGTGTGTCTGACTCTAAGGGAAGGATAAAGCTGTGTGTCTGATTCCAAGGGAAGGATAAAGCTGTGTGTCTGACTGTCTGTGTGTCTGACTCCAAGGGAAGGATAAAGCTGTGTATCTGACTCCAAGGGAAGGATACAGCTGTGTGTCTGACTCCAAGGGAAGGATAAAGCTGTGTATCTGACTCCAAGGGAGGGATAAAGCTGTGTGTCTGACTCTAAGGGAAGGATACAGCTGTGTGTCTGACTCCAAGGGAAGGATAAAGCTGTGTATCTGACTCCAAGGGAAGGATACCGCTGTGTGTCTGACTCCAAGGGAAGGATAAAGCTGTGTATCTGACTCCAAGGGAAGGATACCGCTGTGTGTCTGACTCCAAGGGAAGGATAAAGCTGTGTATCTGACTGTCTGTGTGTCTGACTCCAAGGGAAGGATAAAGCTGTGTATCTGACTCCAAGGGAAGGACAAAGCTGTGTGTCTGACTCTAATGGAAGGATAAAGCTGTGTGTCTGACTCCAAGGGAAGGATACAGCTGTGTGTCTGACTCTAAGGGAAGGATTAAGCTGTGTGTCTGACTCCAAGGGAAGGATAAAGCTGTATGTCTGACTCCAAGGGAAGGATAAAGCTGTGTGTCTGACTCTAATGGAAGGATAAAGCTGTGTGTCTGACTCCAAGGTAGATGACCTGGGGCTGTGGTTGAGGGCGATGACCTTTAGGGTCCTGGTGAAGGTGGGCACTGCTGCCTTGTCTAGGTTGACCTTGTCGTAAAGGCTGTTCAAGTCCAGGGTGGAGTGGTGGGCCAGGTAAACTTTTGGTTTTGAGGTGCAGTCACAGGAATTACCCCTTGAGTGCTGTGGCCAACATTTCCTGCTGTGTTCTCAGGTTGTTTGTGCCTGTGTGTATTATTATGTGGCTGGGTGAACCTAGTTGGTCCTCAGACAGAAGGTCTAGGGTGCGCTGGGTGAACCTAGTTGGTCCTCAGACAGAAGGTCTAGGGTGCGCTAGGTGAACCTAGTTGGTCCTCAGACAGAAGGTCTAGGGTGCGCTGGGTGAACCTACTTGGTCTTCAGACAGAAGGTCTAGGGTGCGCTGGGTGACCCTAGTTGGTCCTCAGACAGAAGGTCTAGGGTGCGTTGGGTGACCCTAGTTGGTCCTCAGACAGAAGGTCTAGGGTGCGCTGGGTGAACCTAGTTGGTCCTCAGACAGAAGGTCTAGGGTGCGCTGGGTGAACCTAGTTGGTCCTCAGATAGAAGGTCTTAGGGGAGGGGATGGGATTCCCTGAGGTCCTTAATTTTCTATCCTGCTGTGATGTTGACACTATGGTCAGGGTCTGGTGTGGACTGTTCTGCTGTGGTGTTAACACTATGGTTAGGGTCTGGTGTGAACTGTTCTGCTGTGATGTCAACACTATGGTCAGGGTCTGGTGTGGACTGTTCTGCTGTGATGTTGACACTATGGTCAGGGTCTGGTGTGGACTGTTCTGCTGTGGTGTTAACACTATGGTCAGGGTCTGGTGTGGACTGTTCTGCTGTGGTGTCAACACTATGGTCAGGGTCTGGTGTGGACTGTTCTGCTGTGGTGTCAACACTATGGTCAGGGTCTTGTGTGGACTGTTCTGCTGTGATGTCAACACTATGGTCAGGGTCTGGTGTGGACTGTTCTGCTGTGATGTCAACACTATGGTCAGGGTCTCGTGTGGACTGTTCTGCTGTGGTGTTAACACTATGGTCAGGGTCTGGTGTGGACTGTTCTGCTGTGATATTGACACTATGGTCAGGGTCTGGTGTGGACTGTTCTGCTGTGGTGTTAACACTATGGTCAGGGTCTGGTGTGGACTGTTCTGCTGTGATGTTGACACTATGGTCAGGGTCTGGTGTGGACTGTTCTGCTGTGGTGTTAACACTATGGTCAGGGTCTGGTGTGAACTGTTCTGCTGTGATGTCAACACTATGGTCAGGGTTTGGTGTGGACTGTTCTGCTGTGATGTTGACACTATTGTCAGGGTCTGGTGTGGACTGTTCTGCTGTGATGTTGACACTATGGTCAGGGTCTGGTGTGGACTGTTCTGCAGTGGTGTTAACACCATGGTCAGGGTCTGGGGTGGACTGTTCTGCTGTGGTGTTAACACTATGGTCAGGGTCTGGTGTGGACTGTTCTGCTGTGATGTGGAGACTGTGGTCAGGGTCTGGTGTGGACTGTTCTGCTGTGGTGTCAACACTATGGTCAGGGTCTGGTGTGGACTGTTCTGCTGTGGTGTCAACACTATGGTCAGGGTCTGGTGTGGACTGTTCTGCTGTGGTGTCAACACTATGGTCAGGGTCTTGTGTGGACTGTTCTGCTGTGATGTCAACACTATGGTCAGGGTCTGGTGTGGACTGTTCTGCTGTGATGTTAACACTATGGTCAGGGTCTCGTGTGGACTGTTCTGCTGTGATGTCAACACTATGGTCAGGGTCTGGTGTGGACTGTTCTGCTGTGATGTCAACACTATGGTCAGGGTCTCGTGTGGACTGTTCTGCTGTGGTGTTAACACTATGGTCAGGGTCTGGTGTGGACTGTTCTGCTGTGATATTGACACTATGGTCAGGGTCTGGTGTGGACTGTTCTGCTGTGGTGTTAACACTATGGTCAGGGTCTTGTGTGGACTGTTCTGCTGTGATGTTGACACTATGGTCAGGGTCTGGTGTGGACTGTTCTGCTGTGGTGTTAACACTATGGTCAGGGTCTGGTGTGAACTGTTCTGCTGTGATGTCAACACTATGGTCAGGGTCTGGTGTGGACTGTTCTGCTGTGATGTTGACACTATGGTCAGGGTCTGGTGTGGACTGTTCTGCTGTGGTGTTAACACTATGGTCAGGGTCTGGTGTGGACTGTTCTGCTGTGGTGTCAACACTATG
Organism: Salmo trutta; assembly: GCF_901001165.1. Lineage (NCBI taxonomy): Eukaryota > Metazoa > Chordata > Actinopteri > Salmoniformes > Salmonidae > Salmo > Salmo trutta. The sequence continues at coordinate 27,959,050 of NC_042986.1, forward strand.
GTCAGGGTCTGGTGTGGACTGTTCTGCTGTGATGTCAACACTATGGTCAGGGTTTGGTGTGGACTGTTCTGCTGTGATGTTGACACTATTGTCAGGGTCTGGTGTGGACTGTTCTGCTGTGATGTTGACACTATGGTCAGGGTCTGGTGTGGACTGTTCTGCAGTGGTGTTAACACCATGGTCAGGGTCTGGGGTGGACTGTTCTGCTGTGGTGTTAACACTATGGTCAGGGTCTGGTGTGGACTGTTCTGCTGTGATGTGGAGACTGTGGTCAGGGTCTGGTGTGGACTGTTCTGCTGTGGTGTCAACACTATGGTCAGGGTCTGGTGTGGACTGTTCTGCTGTGGTGTCAACACTATGGTCAGGGTCTGGTGTGGACTGTTCTGCTGTGGTGTCAACACTATGGTCAGGGTCTTGTGTGGACTGTTCTGCTGTGATGTCAACACTATGGTCAGGGTCTGGTGTGGACTGTTCTGCTGTGATGTTAACACTATGGTCAGGGTCTCGTGTGGACTGTTCTGCTGTGATGTCAACACTATGGTCAGGGTCTGGTGTGGACTGTTCTGCTGTGATGTTAACACTATGGTCAGGGTCTCGTGTGGACTGTTCTGCTGTGGTGTTAACACTATGGTCAGGGTCTGGTGTGGACTGTTCTGCTGTGATATTGACACTATGGTCAGGGTCTGGTGTGGACTGTTCTGCTGTGGTGTTAACACTATGGTCAGGGTCTTGTGTGGACTGTTCTGCTGTGATGTTGACACTATGGTCAGGGTCTGGTGTGGACTGTTCTGCTGTGGTGTTAACACTATGGTCAGGGTCTGGTGTGAACTGTTCTGCTGTGATGTCAACACTATGGTCAGGGTCTGGTGTGGACTGTTCTGCTGTGATGTTGACACTATGGTCAGGGTCTGGTGTGGACTGTTCTGCTGTGGTGTTAACACTATGGTCAGGGTCTGGTGTGGACTGTTCTGCTGTGGTGTCAACACTATGGTCAGGGTCTGGTGTGGACTGTTCTGCTGTGATGTTAACACTATGGTCAGGGTCTGGTGTGGACTGTTCTGCTGTGTTGTCAACACTATGGTCAGGGTCTGGTGTGGACTGTTCTGCTGTGATGTTAACACTATGGTCAGGGTCTGGTGTGGACTGTTCTGCTGTGGTGTCAACACTAGGGTCAGGGTCTGGTGTGGACTGCTCTGCTGTGATGTTAACACTATGGTCAGGGTCTGGTGTGGACTGTTCTGCTGTTATGTTAAAACCTCTCTAGGGTATGTGGGACGAAATCGTCCCACCTACTCAACAGCCAGTGGAATCCCGTGGCGCGATATTCAAATACCTTAGAAATGCTATTACTTCAATTTCCCAAACATATGACTATTTTACACCATTTTAAAGACAAGACTCTGGTTAATCTAACCGCACTGTCCGATTTCAAAAAGGCTTTACAACGAAAGCAAAACATTAGATTATGTCAGCAGAGTACCCAGCCAGAAATAATCAGACACCCATTTTTCAAGCTAGCATATAATGTCACAAAAACCAAAACCACAGCTAAATGCAGCACTAACCTTTGATGATCTTCATCAGATGACACTCCTAGGACATTATGTTATACAATACATGCATGTTTTGTTTAATCAAGTTCATATTTATATAAAAAAACAGCTTTTACATTAGCATGTGACGTTCAGAACTAGCATACCCACCGCAAACCTCCGGTGAATTTACTAAATTACTCACGAAAAACGTTCACAAAAAACATAACAATTAATTTAAGAATTATAGATACAGAACTCCTTTATGCAATCGCGGTGTCCGATTTTAAAATAGCTTTTCGGCAAAAGCACATTTTGCAATATTCTGAGTAGATAGCTCGCCATCACGGGCTAGCTATTTTGACACCCACCAAGTTTGGCACTCACCAAACTCAGATTTACTATAAGAAAAATTGGATTACCTTTGCTGTTCTTCGTCAGAATGCACTCCCAGGACTTCTACTTCATCCACAAATGTTGTTTTGGTTCAAAATAATCCATAGTTATGTTCAAATATCCTCTGTTTTGTTCTTGCGTTCAAGACACTATCCGAACGGTGACGCGCGGACGCGTATCGTGACCAAAAAATTCTAAATATTCCATTACCGTACTTCGAAGCATGTCAAACGCTGTTTAAAATCAATTTTTATGCGATTTTTCTCGTAAAAAAGCGATAATATTCCGACCGGGAAACCCTGTTTTCGTTCAAAGACTCAAAATCTAAAATGGACTCTTCACCTGCACGCGTACACCCGTCTCATTGTTCTCAGATCAACCACTTACCAAATGCGCTACTGTTTTTCAGCCATGGGCTTCAAAGTCATCATTCAACGTTCTGGCGCCTTCTGAGAGCCTATGGGAGCCTTAGGAAGTGTCACGTTACAGCAGGGATCCTTTGTTTTCAATAAAGAGAGTGTAGAAGGCCAAGAAATGGTCAGAGAGGGCACTTCCTGTACAGAATCTTCTCAGGTTTTTGCCTGCCATATGAGTTCTGTTATACTCACAGACACCATTCAAACAGTTTTAGAAACTTTAGGGTGTTTTCTATCCAAATCAAACAATTATATGCATATTCTAGTTTCTGGGCAGTAGTAATAACCAGATTAAATAGGGTACGTTTTTTATCCAGATGTGAAAATACTGCCCCCTACCCAAGAGAGGTTAACACTATGGTCAGGGTCTGGTGTGAACTGTTCTGCTGTGATGTTGACACTATGATCAGGGTCTGGTGTGGACTGTTCTGCTGTGATGTTAACACTATGGTCAGGGTCTGGTGTGGACTGTTCTGCTGTGGTGTTAACACTATGGTCAGGGTCTGGTGTGGACTGTTCTGCTGTGGTGTTAACACTATGGTCAGGGTCTGGTGTGGACTGTTCTGCTGTGGTGTTAACACTATGGTCAGGGTCTGGTGTGGACTGTTCTGCTGTGATGTGGAGACTGTGGTCAGGGTCTGGTGTGGACTGTTCTGCTGGCTTCTCTGCGGGGGTGGACAGCTCTCTAATGGGTTGTTTTCTGTCACATCACCCTCTCCTCCAGCACTTTCACCTTCTCCTCTAGTGCTCTGTTCTTCTCCTGCTCTTTCTCCTGTTGATGTTGTCTCACCACAGTCCAGATTGCAGACATGTCTCTCTCCACCTCCAGCTCTCCGGGTCTGGTTGAGGGGGTGTTGTTGTTCTCTCTCTCTCTACCCTTCTCTCTGTCTCTGTCTTGCTCCCTCTCTTTGTCTCTCGTTCCCATCACTCTCCCACTCTCTATCACTCAGTCTCTTTCCTGTGTTACATTGATTTCTCTAATCTCAGATCAGTGCTATGTAAGAGGTGACCGAGGCTATTTTTAGACAAGTGATATTTCTATTGGAGGGCCTGAAGGAACGGAAGCCCATTCCTGGACTCACTGTTTGAATGGACTGTAGGATTGTGTGTTTGTGTATGGTGCATGTGTGTTTCCTTGCGTTCGTGTGTCATGCAGTGTGTGTGTGTTACCCTCAGGTGATTCTGCTTGACTGGTCACGTCATTCATTTGTGACATTCAGAGCAGGGAACATTCAAACACTACATCTTACTATTCTATTCAGTATAGCACATTTTCAGTCCTAAAGTCCTACCTCTAGTTTGGATCTTTGCTCCGGTTCCAACTGATTATATTCATTGAGTGTACAAAACATTAAGAACTGCTGCTTTTTCCATAACATAGACTGACCAGGTGAATCCAGGTAAAAGATATGATCCCTTATTGATGTCACTTGTTAAATCCACTTTAATCAGTGTAGATGAAGGAGAGGAGACAGGGTAGAGAAGGATTTTTAAGCCTTCAGACAATTGAGACATGGATTGTGTATGTGTGCCATTCAGAGGGTGAATGGGCAAGACAAAATATTTAAATGCCTTTGAACAGGTTATGGCAGTAGGTGCCAGGCACACCGGTTTGTGTTAACCTCTAAGTCTTAGTTGTTTAACCTCTCTGGGCTAGGTGGGACGCAAGTCAACAGCCAGTTGAATCCTGTGGCGCGTTATTCAAATACCTTAGAAATGCTATTACTTCAATTTCTCAAACATATGACTATTTTACAGCATTTTAAAGACAAGACTCTCGTTAATCTAACCACATTGTCCGATTTCAAAAAGGCTTTTTACATTAGCAGGTGACTAGCATGTGACTAGCATTCCCACCGAACACTTCCGGTGAATTTACTAAATTACTCACGATAAACGTTCACAAAAAACATAACAATTATTTTAAGAATTATAGATACAGAACTCCTCTATGCACTCGATATGTCCGATTTTAAAATAGCTTTTCGGTGAAAGCACATTTTGCAATATTCTAAGTAGATAGCCCGGCATCACAGGGCTAGCTATTTAGACACCCAGCAAGTTTAGCACTCACCAAAGTCAGATTTACTATAAGAAAAATGTTATTACCTTTGCTGTCTTCGTCAGAATGCACTCCCAGGACTTCTACTTCAATAACAAATGTTGGTTTGGTCCCAAATAATCCATTGTTATATCCAAATAGCGGCGTTTTGTTCGTGCGTTCAAGACACTATCCGAAAAGGTAAATAAGGGTTACGAGCACGGCGCATTTCGTGACAAAAAAAATTCTAAATATTCCATTACCATACTTCGAAGCATGTCAACCGCTGTTTAAAATCAATTTTTATGCCATTTTTCTCGTAAAAAAGCGATAATATTCCGACCTGCAAATCGTTTTTTATTACAAAGAGAGTGAAAGTAAAAGCATGCTATCCCTTCATGCACGAGCCTCAGTCTGATGGCCCTCTGATAGAGCACTTGCCAAACGCGCTAGTGTGTTTCAGCCTGGGGCTGCCTCGATATCATTCAGCTTTTTCCCGGGTTCTGAGAGCCTATGGGAGCCGTAGGAAGTGTCACGTTACAGCAAAGATCCTCAGTCTTCAATAAAAAGAGCCAAGATGAACAAGAACTTGTCAGACAGGTCACTTCCTGTATGGAATCTTCTCAGGTTTTTGCCTGCCATATGAGTTCTGTTATACTCACAGACACCATTCAAACAGTTTTAGAAACTTTAGGGTGTTTTCTATCCAAAGCCAATAATGATATGCATATTCTAGTTACTGGGCAGGACTAGTAACCAGATTAAATCGGGTACGTTTTTTATCCGGCCGTGTAAATACTGCCCCCTAGCCCCTAACAGGTTAAGAACTGCAACGCTGCTGTTTTTTTCACGTTCAACAGTTTCCCATGTGACTCAAGAATGGTCCACCACCCAAAGGACATCCAGCCAACGTGACTGTGGGAATCCTTTGAGTCAACATGGGCCAGCATCCCTGTGGAACGCTTTTGACGCTAACGTCCCACCTGGCCAACATCCAGTGAAATTGCGAGAGCCAAATTCAAAAACAGAAATACTCATTATAAAAATGAATGAAACATACAAGTGTTATACATCGGTTTAAAGATTAACGTCTTGTTAATCCAAACACAGTGTCAGATTTCAAAAAGACTTTACGGCGAAAGCATACCATGTGATTATCTGAGAACAGCGCCCAGCAGACAAATCATTACAAACAGTAACCAGCCAAGTAGACGAGTAACAAAAGTCAGAAATAGCGATAAAATTAATCACTTAACTTTGATGATCTTCATATGGTTAGAATCACAAAACTTCCAGTTACCCAATAAATGTTTGTTTTGTTCGATCAAGTCCCTCTTTATATCCAAAAACCTCTGTTTTGTTATCACGTTTTATTAAGTAAAACACTGTCTCAAACAACATCCAGTGAAATTGCAGTGTGAAACTCAACAAAACAGAAATTCTCATAATAAACATACATAAAAGATACAAGTGTTATACATCGGTTTAAAGATTAACTTCTTGTTAATCCAAACACAGTGTCAGATTTCAAAAAGACTTTACTGCGAAAGCAAACCATGTGATTATCTGAGAACAGCGCCCAGCAGACAAATCATTACAAACAGTAACCAGCCAAGTCGACGAGTAACAAAAGTCAGAAATAGCGATAAAATGTATCATTTACCTTTGATGATCTTCATATAGTTGCACTCCGAAGACTCCATGTTACACAATAAATGTTCGTTTTGTTCGATAATGTGCCTCTTTATGTCCAAAAACCTCAGTTTTGTTGGTGCGTTTTGTTCAGTAATCCAATGGAACAAAGTGCCTTCACAACAGACAGACAAAAAATCTAAAAAGTACCATAAGAATTCGTAGAAATATGTCAAACGATGTTTAAAATCAATCCTCAGGTTGTTTTTGTCATAAATAATCGATCATATTTCAACCGGACAATAACTTCGTCAATAGAAAAGGAAAACAAGAAAGGTCACGCGCTGGACTCATGTCTGTAAATTTCCACTGTCCTCATTGAAAGTGCTGTTTCTCCCTCATTTTTCAGAGTAAAAGCCTGAAACAATGCCTAAAGACTGGCCACATGCTGTGGAAGCCATAGAGATTGCGAACTGGGTCTTAAGTCTTTGTATGGTGGATAGGCTTTCAATGGAAAAAACAGCCATTTCAAAATAAAAGCATTTCCTGGATGGATTTTCCTCAGGGTTTCGCCTGCCATATCAGTTCTGTTATACTCACAGACATTATCTTAACAGTTTTGGAAACTTTAGAGTGTGTTCTATCCAAATCTACCAATTATATGCATATCCTAGCTTCTGGACCTGAGTAGCAGGCAGTTTACTTTGGGCACGCTTTTCATCCAAAATTCCGAATGCTGCCCCCTACCCTAGTGAGGTTTACCTGTCTCCTCCCCTTCATCTACACTGATTGAAGTGGATTTAACAGGTGACATCAATAAGGGTTCATAGCTTTCACCTGGATTCACCTGATCAGTCTATGTCCTGGAAAGAGCAGGTGTCCTTAATGTTTTGTACACTCAGTGTACTTAGTAAGGCTGACCCCATTTAGTCGATTGGTCGATTGTTTGGTCGAAAGGCTGTTGGTCAACCAAGATTTTGTTAGTCAAGCAGTGGCAAATATATCAAAAAATGTTTATGTTCGTCTGATTCACGCCTGTCAGAGTGGACTAATCCATTGCGGAGGCCACGGGGTGACTCACCAGCAGTACATTTACTGTTAATTACCATCATTTCTAATCTACATTGTTTGTTTGTTTATGATCATTTCTGTTAATACATTCAATACATTATTATTCCAGTCTTATTGTTGTCATAGTAGGAGTGGAGACGTTGTTTGCAGAGTGCACAACCTAGGCTACACAAGTTTTGGTTTATTTTATTCTATTTATTCATTGTCAATTTATTAATTGTCTTTTATTTGTAGCGCTCCTGTCAATCAATGTTGAGTAAGGTCACGCACCTGATCATGCATAGAAGTACAGTAGGCTACCTGGCCTGCATGTCAATCAATGTTGAGTAAGGACACGCACCTGATCATGCATAGAAGTACAGTAGGCTACCTGGCCTTCATGTCAATCATTGTTGAGTAAGGTCACGCACCTGATCATGCATAGAAGTACAGTAGGCTTCCTGGCCTGCATGTCAATCAATGTTGAGTAAGGTCACGCACCTGATCATGCATAGAAGTATAGTAGGCTACCTGGCCTGCATGCAAATGTAGACCTATAAATACTCCCATTTGGGGATCTGATATTATTTATTGTCTTATTGTCTTAAGTCACCATCACTGTGGAGCTTTTCAAAGTATACTGAACAACAATATAAATGCAACATGTAAAGTGTTGGTTCCATGTTTCATGAGCTGAAATAAAACATCCCAGAAATGTTCCATATGCACAAAAAGCTTATTTCTCTCAAATTTTGTGCACAAATTTGTTTACATCGCTGTTAGGGAGCATCTCTCCTTTACCAAGATAATAAATCCACCTGAGAGGTGTAGCATATCAAGAAGTTGATTAAACAGCATGATCATTACACAGGTGCACCTTGTGCTTGGGACAATAAAAGGCAGATTATAATGTGCAGTTTTTTCACACAACACAATGCCACAGATGTCTCAAGTTTTGAGGGAGCATGCAATTGGCATGCTAACTTCAGGAATGTCCATCAGAGCTGTTGCCAGAGAAATCAATGTTAATTTCTCTACCATAAGCCGCTTCCAACATCGTTTTAGAGAATATGGCAGTACGTCCAACCACATCCGGCTTCTTCACCTGTAGGATCGTCTGAGACCAGCCACCCGGACAGCTGATGAGACTGAGGAGCTTCTTCACCTGTAGGATCGTCTGAGACCAGCCACCCGGACAGCTGATGAGACTGAGGAGCTTCTTCACCTGTAGGATCGTCTGAGACCAGCCACCCGGACAGCTGATGAGACTGAGGAGCTTCTTCACCTGTAGGATCGTCTGAGACCAGCCACCCGGACAGCTGATGAGACTGAGGAGCTTCTTCACCTGTAGGATCGTCTGAGACCAGCCACCCGGACAGCTGATGAGACTGAGGAGCTTCTTCACCTTGCGTTCATATTTTTGTTCAATATAATTTTTTCTCCTCTCAAACAGCAAGTAAACAAAGTCTGTTTTTACATCCACTGAGTATGACGATAGTTCCTCAAAGTAGCCTATTTTGAAAAATCTTTACAGCTCTCTCCCTTTTGTTAACCAATCAGCACAAAAGGGGTAAAAAAATGTATTGCTCTGTTCCAGTGGAAAGGTCAGAAGAAAAGCCAACCTGATTACTTCTTATCCCTTGTGCTAATAGCTTACAGCTGTGTCTGTCTGTCTGTCCAGAGCTCACTGGTGTGGGAAACAGAATATTTTATACAATGTTGCAAGTTTGCTAGTGTGAGCTTCAGGCCTGACCCCAGTTAATAGTTGATACATGTTTCAAGTTCCTTCCAGACAGCCCATGTGTAGCCAATGTGATTTATAGGATATTTATTTTGATCAGGATATTTTCTACCTGCAGGCTGCGAGGTTTTTATTTGTTGGCTTTATGTACTGTATTTGTACCTATTGGAAAAGGCAATAGAAGTGACTTTTAGATTTGTATCATTTTCATTGAGCTAGAATGTTGATTAACCACATTACATTGATTTGAGATATGAATACTTTATTATAAATGAAATGAAACTGTTCCATGAAAATGTGCTGATGAAAATCATAACTGGCACTCAGATCAGTAGAAATGCTACGATAACTTTTCCAAATGGAAAAGGTTGCCGCCCGCTGGTGTAGCTTATCACCGGCAACTTCAGGAGTGTAATGGCAGAATCTGCGAACAGCAGTGGGAGGAGGAGGGTCTGGCTGGGAACAGGTTTTTTCCTTCTAGTGAGCCTATATTGATCTCTGGCTCCCTCTTTAGTACTGTGTCTTCATTTTAATCACAAGCTCAGTAGCCTACATATAGTTTATTTTATTCAATATGGAAAAATACACGTTTAAAAATGTCTACCAATCGATTGGTCGACCGAAATGTTCTTTAGTCGGGGTCAGCCCTAGTATTTAGTATTGTTTTATTTAAAAAGGAGAACGTTACTTTTTTTTATTCACTCAGTAGGATGGTCCTCTACTTCCTCCTCTGAGAAGCCTCCGCTGTTGTTTACAGACATGAAGATGTTGCAATTTCTTCTAGAGAAATGGCTTAACACCAAGTGCAAACTTGATTTTCATCTTTAAGCGGCTATGGGCTTGGCACCTCCAGCAAAGCAGTCTCAGTCTGTTCTGTTGAAAGAGATAGTGGTCGCTGCCCGTTAACCAGTAGAAATAAGGCTGAGGTTGAAAGATGGATGGATAGGTAGAGAGAAAAGAGAGAGGGATGAATAGGTAGAGAGAAAAGAGAGAGGGATGAATAGGTAGAGAGAATAGAGAGAGGGGTGGATAGGTAGAGAGAAAAGAGAGAGGGATGAATAGGTAGAGAGAAAAGAGAGAGGGTGGATAGGTAGAGAGAAAAGAGAGAGGGATGAATAGGTAGAGAGAATAGAGAGAGGGATGAATAGGTAGAGAGAAAAGAGAGAGGGTGGATAGGTAGAGAGAAAAGAGAGAGGGGTGGATAGGTAGAGAGAAAAGAGAGAGGGATGAATAGTAGAGAGAATAGAGAGAGGGATGAATAGGTAGAGAGAAAGAGAGAGGGGGTGGATAGGTAGAGAGAAAAGAGAGAGGGGGTGGATAGGTAGAGAAAGAGAGAGGATGAATAGGTATAGAGATAGAGAGAGGATGAATAGGTAGAGAGAAAAGAGAGAGGGGGGGATAGGTAGAGAGAAAGAGAGAGGGGTGGATAGGTAGAGAGAAAAGAGAGAGGGGATGAATAGGTAGAGAGAAGAGAGAGAGGGGATGAATGGTAGAGAGAAAAGAGAGAGGGTGGAAGAGGTAGAGAGAAAAGAAGAGGGGGTGGATAGGTAGAGAGAAAAGAGAGAGGGATGATAGGTAGAGAGATAGAGAGAGGGATGAATAGGTAGAGAAAAGAGAGAGGGGGGGATAGGTAGAGAGAAAAAGAGAGAGGGATGATAGGTAGAGAGAAAAGAGAGAGGGGATGAATAGTAGAGAGAAAAGAGAGAGGGGGTGATAGGTAGAGAGAAAAGAGAGAGGGATGAATAGGTAGAGAGAGAATAAGAGAGGAGGGGATGAATAGGTAGAGAGAAAAGAGAGGGATGAATAGGTAGAGAGAATAGAGAGAGGGGTGGATAGGTAGAGAGAAAAGAGAGAGGGATGGAATAGGTAGAGAGAAAGAGAGAGGGGTGGATAGGTAGAGAGAAAGAGAGAGGGGATGAATAGGTAGAGAGAATAGAGAGAGGGATAATAGGTAGAGAGAAAAGAGAGAGGTGGATAGGTAGAGAGAAAAGAGAGAGGGATGAATAGGTAAGAGAAGAGAGATGAATAGGTAGAGAGAATAGAGAGAGGATGAATAGGTAGAGAGAAAAGAGAGGGGGGGGAGAGGTAAGAGAAAGAGAGAGGGATGTAGGTAGAGAGAAAAGAGAGAGGGATGAATAGGTAGAGAGAAAAGAAGAGGGTGATAGGTAGAGAAAAAGAGAGGATGAATAGGAGAGAAAAGAGAGGGATGAATAGGTAGAGAGAAAGAGAGAGGGATGAATAGGTAAGAGAAAGAAGAGGGGGAATAGGTAGAGAAAAGAGAGGGATGAAGGTAGAGAGAATAGAAGAGGGTGGGGAGAGAAAAGAGGAGGGGTAGGTAGAGAAAAAGAGAGGGGGGAGAGGAAGAAAAAGAGAGGGATGAATAGGTAGAAGAAAAGAGAGAGAAGAGGAGAAAAGAGAGAGGGGTGGATAGAGAGAAAGAGAGAGGGATGAATAGGTAGAGAGAAGAAGGAGGAGGAATAGGGAAGAAAGAAAAGAGAGGGGGGGATAGGTAGAGAGAAAAGAGGAGGGTGGATAGGTAGAGAAAAGAGAGAGGGATGGAATAGGAGAAAGAGAGAGGATGAATAGGTAGAGAAAAGAGAGGGTGGATAGGTAAGAGAAAGAGAGAGGGTGGATAGGTAGAGAGAAAAGAGAGAGAAGAGGTAGAGAGAATAGAAGAGGGAAAGGTAGAGAGAAAAAGAGAGGGGGGGATAGGTAGAGAAAGAGAGAGGGATGAATAGGTAGAGAAAAGAGAGGGATGAATAGGTAAGAGAAAAGAGAGAGGGTGGAGGTAGAGAAAAAGAGAGGGATGAATAGGTAGGAAAAAAGAGAGGGATGAATAGGTAGAGAGAAAAGAGAGGGATGAATAGGTAAGAGAAAAGAGAGAGGGGTGGTAGGTAGAGAGAAAAGAGAGGGTGAATAGGTAGAGAGAAGAGAGAGGGGGAGGGGAAGAAAAGAGAGAGGGATGAATAGTAGAGAGAATGAGAGAGGGATGAATAGGGAGAAAAAGAGAGAGGGTGGATAGGTAGAGAGAAAAGAGAGGGGTAGGTAGAGAGAAAAGAGAGAGGGAGAGAGTAGAGAGAAGAAGAAGGGATGAATAGGTAAGAGAAAAGAGGAGGGGTGGAGAGGAAAGAAAAGAGAGGAATGTAGAGAGAAAGAGAGAGGATGAATGAGAGAGAAAAGAGAGAGGGGGGATAGGGAAGAAAAGAGAGGGAGAGGTAGAGAAGAGAGAGAGGGGGGAGAGGTAGAGAAAAGAGAGAGGGATGAATAGGTAGAGAGAATAGAGAGAGGGATAGGTAAGAGAAAAGAGAGGGGGGGAGGAGAGAAAAAGAGAGGGAGGAGAGAGAAAGAGAGAGGAAAAGGTAGAGAGAAAGAGAAGGGATGAATAGGTAAGAGAATAGAGAGGGGGGATAGGTAGAGAGAAAAAGAGAGGGGGGATAGGTAGAGAGAAAAGAGAGGGAATAGGTAGAGAGAAAAGAGAGAGGGATGAATAGGTAGAGAGAAAAGAGAGGGGTGGATAGGTAGAGAAGAGAGAGGGATGAATAGTAGAGATATAGAGAGAGGGAGAATAGAGAGAAAAAGAGAGAGGGTGGATAGGTAGAGAGAAAAAGAGAGGGATGAATAGTAGAGAGAAAAGAGTGAGGGGTGGATAGGTAGAGAGAAAGAGAGAGGGATGAATAGGTAGAGAGAAAGAGAAGGGATAAAGGTAGAGAGAAAAGAGAGGGGTGGATAGGTAGAGAGAATAGAGAGAGGGTGGATAGGTAGAGAAAAGAGAGAGGGATGAAGGAGAGAAAAGAGAGAGGGATAATAGGTAGAGAGAAAAGAGAGGGGTGGATAGAGAAAAGAGAGAGGGGTGGATAGGTAGAGAGAAAAGAGAGGGATGAATAGGTAGAGAGAAAAGAGAGAGGGGTGGACAGAGAAAAGAGAGAGGGGGATAGGTAGAGAGAAAGGAGAAAAGAGAGAGGGGGTGGATCGGTAGAGAGAATAGAGAGAGGGGTGGATAGGTAGAGAGAAAGAGAGAGGGGTGGATAGGTAGAGGAATAGAGAGAGGGATGAATAGGTGAGAAGAATAGAGAGAGGGATGAATGAGGTAGGAGAGAATAGAGAGAGGGGTGGATAGGTAGAGAGAATAGAGAGAGGGATGAATAGGTAGAGAGAAAGATGAGAGGGATGAATAGGTAGAGCAGAAAAGAGAGATGGAGTGTTTCTGTCACCTAGGATACCTGTGTTTATACTGGAGTTCTCTGAGTAGGGTCTGGCTGAGACACATCCTGCCTACGCACGCACGCACGCACGCACGCACGCACGCACCGCACGCACACACACGCACGCACACAGCACACACACACACACACACACACCACACACACACCACACACATACACACAGACATAAACTTTCACAGAAGGTGAAAGTGACCTAGATTTGCTAAATGGTACCAACTGCTGGACCTTCCAGAAATGGACTACATTGTAATCTACTCTATGTCACCCCATATAGAGTTGACGTGCTCTGTGAATGGGGAATGTATAGCTCTGACTGCTATTGGCTATCACTAGTAGCTTATCTTGGTGTGCTGAAGCCTGACGTATTATTGTATCAGTAGACCTGTATAAAACCTAGTGGACATGGAGCGGTCGTCATGGGTTGTGATCCCTCCATGCACACCCAAACATCTGGGCCAATGGTAGAGGAGAATGATAGAGGCTCTCCATGCTCCTTTCCTTGTGTGTCCTCTCCAGACCCAGTGCTGTCTGTCTGGGTTGGACCGACCCTGATGAGGGGGATTTTCCTGAGAAAGTCTTATGGAATGAAAAAAAAACTAATAGTAAAAGCATGTTCCATTGGCTTTCTCTTTGTGTGTGTGTTTATGCGGTTATGTGTGTTTTACGAATTGTGCTCTTTCTAGCACACTGTAGGCATTGTGTCTTTCTTCTCTGATCATCAGAGAAGCTCTGTCTCTGGTATGGAAGTTTCCTGCACACAGGAGGGAGGCTGGGAGATCAGGAGAGAGGAGAGGTATAGAGGAGGAGAGAAGGAAGAGAGGGTAAGAGGAGGGAGAGGGAGGAATGACAGAAGAGAATCATGAAATTGTATTTGTCACATGCTTCGTAAACAACAGGTGTAGACTAACAGTAAAATGCTTACTTACAGGCCCTTCCCAACAATGCAGAGAGAAAGAAAATAGAGAAATAATAGAAAAGTAAAACAATACCAAAACATAATAATAAATATGCAATGAGTAACGATAACTTGGGGTAGCAGTACCGAGTGGATGTGCAGGGGTACGAGGTAATTAAGGTAGATATGTACATAGAACTAGAAATAAAGTGACAGATAATTAACAGTAGCACCAGTGTGTGTGATGAGACAAACGAGAGTGTGAAGAAGGTCAATGCAGATAGTCCAGGTAGCTACTTGGTTAACTGTTTAACTAACTATTCATCAGTCTTATGGCTTGGGTGTAGAAGCTGTTCAGGGTCCGGTCGGTTCCAGACTTGCAGTGCGGTAGCAGAGAGTACAGTCAATGACTTAGGTGGCTGGAGTCGTTGACAATTTTTAGGGGCTTCCTCTGACACCGCCTGGTATAGAGGATTCTGGATGACAGGGAGCTCGGCACCAGTGATGTACTGGCCTGAATCGCACTTCTCTCTGTAGCGCCTTGTGGTCGGATGCCAAGCAGTTGTCGTACCAAGCGGTGATGCAGCAAGTCAAGATGCTCTTAATGGTGCAGCTGTAGAACTTTTTGAGAATCTGAGCGCCAATGCCAAATCTTTTCAGCCTCCTGAGGAGGAAGAGGTGTTTTCGTCCTTTCTTCACGGCTGCGTTGGTGTGTGTGGACCATGATAGATCCTTAGTGATGTGGACACCGAGGAAGTTGAAGCTCTCGACCCGCTGCACTTTTGCCCCGTTGGTGTGCTCAGCCCTCTGTTTCCTGTAGTCCACCATCATCTCTTTTGTCTTGCTAACGTTGAGGGAGAGGTTGTTGTCCTGGCACCACACTGCCAGGTCTCTGACCTCTTCCCTAAAGGCCGTCTCATCGTTGTCGGTGATCAGGCCCACCACCGTTGTGTCTTCGGCAAACTTAACGATGGTGTTGAGGTCGTGCGCGGCTACGCAGTCGTGGGTGAACAGGGAGTACAGGAGGAGACTAAGCACGCACCCCTGAGGCACCCCCGTATTGATGGTCAGTGTGGCGGATGTGTTGTTGCCAATTCTCACCACCTGGGGGATGGCCCAACAGGAAGTCCAGGATCCAGTTGCAGAGGGAGGTGTTCAGTCCCAGGGTCCTTAGCTTAGTAATGAGTTTGGAGGGCACTATGGTGTTGAACGCTGAGCTGTAGTCTATGAATAGCATTCTCACACAGGTGTTCCTTTTGTCCAGGTGGGAAAGGGCAGTGTGGAGTGCAATAGAGGTTGCGTCATCTGTGGATCTGTTGGGTCGGTATGTGAATTGGAGTGGCTCCAGGGTTTCTGGGATGATGGTGTTGATGTGAGAGAAGAGAAGATTAGAGGAGAAGAGGAGGGAGAGAAAAGGAGGGAGAGAAAAGGAGGGAGAGAAGAGGAAGGAGAGAAGAGGAGGGAGAGAGAGCTATGGTGGAGTGTAGGGACATACAGACGAGAGAGCTATGGTGGAGTGTAGGGACATACAGACGAGAGAGCTATGGTGGAGTGTAGGGACATACTGCTGAGAGAGCTATGGTGGAGTGTAGGGACATACTGCTGAGAGAGCTATGGTGGAGTGTAGGGACATACAGACGAGAGAGCTATGGTGGAGTGTAGGGACATACTGCTGAGAGAGCTATGGTGGAGTGTAGGGATGACATTTTAATTATCATTTGAATTCTCATTTGAATTATCATTAAAACCGTGTTTGATTACCGCGGGTTGAAAAACTCACGGTAAATACTGTCCAGCATCAACCAAAGTTAGCAACAGTCTGACGCAGGCTCAGCATGCAACACGGGGTTTGTTTTGTGTCAAAACATGGAGGAAGGCAGTGACAGCGCTCAGGAGATTTTTCAGCCTTCTAAGATGACCAAATCTGAAGTGTGGTTGTATTTTGGGTTTACAAGAGTGCTGAGGGAAACTTAACTGAAGATGGTCACCCTGTCTGCAGAACAAAAAAAATAGCTGTGAAAGGTGGTAACATTTCAAATCTCTTGAGTCATCTTCGTGACCACCAACCACTACTTTATAGCGAATGCAAGGTAAGTTAACTTTTACCTCAATGCAGGATGTGGTTTGTCTGTCTAACTTGCTAATAGCTTGTCAATAATATAAACTGAAGCTTTCAGTGTTACCTACTCTTGTAAAAACACTACAAGTTGTTCTGCTGCTGTATGCATCGTGTGTCTGCAGACTATATTCTCCCATTGCACATGATAACACGTCATGTAGTTTAGACACCAACCAACACATTTTGTTCATTTAAAATCCGTCAGTCGACTTAGTTGTAAAAGTGTTCCAACAGGAGAAACACTATAGACTCCTATATAGACTTGTATTTATGTCAATTGTTGGGCTCATTGCCATTACTATCACTGTCTTCTAAAGACTCATTTGTATTTATGTCAATTGTGCATGGGGTCCTTGCATATAGTCAAATGCAACACATAAAATAGACTGTGTATGTGTGCGTGCGTGTGTGCGTGCGTGTGTGTGTGTGTGTGTGTGTTAATAATAATAATAAATTTTCTAATCCCTTGTTTACAGAGTGGGCGAGCAGCAGGCAAACCCAGTGATGCTACTGGTCCCTCCTCATCTACAGTTGTGACACAGACACTCAAACAAGCATTTAAAAGGCAGGCTGCTTATGCACCCACATCTAAAAATACTAAAGACCTCACTGCAGCCCTTTCATATTACATTGCAAAGGACATGATGCCATTTAAAATTGTTGAGAGGCCTGGCTTTCTTAGGCTGATGAAGGTTGCCGTGCCTCATTACAAAGTGGGTGCTGCTGATTTAGTTAGTTGTTTGTTTATTTGATTTGCTTACTTAAGTTTGTGTTCATTTAAACCTGCACTAGGGAAAATGTTACCATTCATGGCCACATGGGGCCATCTTTAATGTTAATGTTATTACTTAATGTTTATGCACATGTAACCGATGTGAAATGACTAGCTAGTTAGCGGTGGTGCGTGCTAATAGCGTTTCAATCGGTGACGTCACAAGCTCTGAGACCTTGAAGTAGTTGTTCCCCTTGCTCTGCAAGGGCTGTGGCTTTTGTGGAACGATCGGTAACGATGCTTCAAGGGTGGCTGTTGTTGTGTGCAGAGGGTCCCTGGTTGGAGCCCAGGTAGGGGCGAGGAGAGGGACGGAAGCTAAACTGTTACACACACAAAAAGTGCATAGTGCTGCTAATTTTATTTGTTGTTTGTTGGTTTTCATATAAAACTTGGTCAAATGATTTCAGTGTGTGTGTCAGTACTTTTTGAACATTTCCAGCACATTTTAACAATACAGCGATAACACTGATAACCGTGATCATTTGTCACTATAATCGTGATATGACATTTTCATACCGTTTCATCTCTAGTGGAGTGTTTCAAGAGAGTTCTTATGGGTCCAAATTGCTGCAGAAAACCCTAGATCTGTCACCGCCAGCTGTCCTGCCAGGTACCACAACGTCAAGTCCTCATGTTTTCCTGGGAGATGCAGCTTTCCCCCTACATGATAACCTCATGCTTCATTATCCAGGTACAGCATATTGATAATAGAATGTTGGAATCAATTTCAATTATTTCCCTTGTTACAGCATACATATATACTCTGTATGAGAAGTGCCATTTTATTAAGGCTTTTGGAATATGGTTCCTGTAAAATGGTATGGTGTTTTTTGTTTACCAAATATATAAGAGACATATATTCTTGTTACCTCGTATTCACAGGTGTCCATCTCCATAAACATGGGCTTACCTGGAACTACCACCACTCTCATACCTGGAACTACCACCACTCTCATACCTGGAACTACCACCACTCTCATACCTGTAATTACCACCACTCTCATACCTGGAACTACCACCACTCTCATACCTGGAACTACCACCACTCTCATACCTGGAACTACCACCACTCTCATACCTGGAACTACCACCACTCTCATACCTGTAATTACCACCACTCTCATACCTGGAACTACCACCACTCTCATACCTGGAACTACCACCACTCTCATACCTGGAACTACCACCACTCTCATACCTGGAACTACCACCACTCTCATACCTGGAACTACCACCACTCTCATACCTGGAACTACCACCACTCTCATTGTCGGCGAGTCAGAGAATGCATTAGGCATCATGGCTGAAAGGATGAGGAGGATTCTTGGTCTCACAGACTCACTGTGCACACAAAGTATTTTGTACTAAAATGTAGCCTTTTAATCTTGTTAATAAAATGAAACCTGATTCTGAGACGTCTCAGTGTGCAGTAATTTAGATTAGATTGAATTCCACCAGTAGAAGAAAGCCTGTAAAGTCTGGCACACAGCTCTTCTGTATGTTGTCAGCACTTGATGTTAGAATAGAATGCATTGAACACCTTTAAGAAATGCCAACAGAGCTTTTTCAGCACACAAATAAACCTTTATTCTTGCTTCATGCTTCTGAAAGTAAACCACAATATAAGTGTCTGCTGAGAACAGACATGTAAACAAGTGTCTATGGCATAACATGTAAGAGTCTAGTGTCTAACTGGTGAGATGTCTGAACAACAGTTGTTCATTTCACTGTGGTCCCAGTCATGCAGTCCATTTCCTCTTCTTGAAGTCACGCAGCTGGTGATTGAATTCCTCCCGCAGTTTTGGTGAGAGTTCATCCATGAAATCAGCTATTGGTGCCAGGGCCCTGTGGAGAGGATGAGAAGAGGGGGGAAATTAGGAGTGTTTGGAGAGCAATGTGCATGGTAAGAAGAGGAGGAAAGAGGACAACAGAAGAGAGGAAAGGGGATCAGAGTAAAGTCTGAAATGATTTGTATTATTTATCTCTGGGACAAGCTGGTGACTTGGTGCATGACGTTCTCCAGATCTTGAGATATGTCTTCAATCATTTGCAATGCCTTTGAGAGTGATGTGTCAAGGAATGAGTCTGCAGCTCTTTTCTCTCGTCTCACACCCCTGCTACTACTGCTGCTGCTGCTCTGTGGCATCGGTAAGAAGCAAGCTAGTGGAGTAGGTATTGGAGGTGGGCCCAGGATAGAGCTTCCCAGGTCCTGCATGGAGATTGTTTCTAATTTTACACTGCAACTCAGTGTGGGTAATGGCTGGGGGACGATCAACAGCCAGTACTGGGGGCAGAGGTAGTGCTTGAGGCTGGTGAACAGCCAGTACTGGGGGCAGAGGTAGTGCTTGAGGCTGGTGAACAGCCAGTACTGGGGGCAGAGGTAGTGCTTGAGGCTGGTGAACAGCCAGTACTGGGGGCAGAGGTAGTGCTTGAGGCTGGTGAACAGCCAGTACTGGGGGCAGAGGTAGTGCTTGAGGCTGGTGAACAGCCAGTACTGGGGGCAGAGGTAGTGCTTGAGGCTGGTGAACAGCCAGTACTGGGGGCAGAGGTAGTGCTTGAGGCTGGTGAACAGCCAGTACTGGGGGCAGAGGTAGTGCTTGAGGCTAGTGAACAGCCAGTACTGGGGGCAGAGGTAGTGCGTGAGGCTGGTGAACAGCCAGTACTGGGGGCAGAGGTAGTGCTTGGGGGCAGAGAACAAAACCAGGTGCTGTCCTCCATTCACTGGTGTTTGTGCCTTGAAAATAAAAAAGTAGAGGGCTACTCAGTTACACCAGCTCTGTCAGGAGGAATGGGCCAAAATTCGGAAGTAACTGAGTCAGGTTTGTAGGCCTCCTTGCTCGCACACGCTTTTTCGGTCCTGCCCACAAATTTTCTATAGGATTGAGGTCAGGGCTATGTGATGGCCACTCCAATACCTTGACTTTGTCGTCCTTAAGCCATTTTGCCACAACTTTGGAAGTATGTTTGGGGTCATTGTCCATTTGGAAGACCCATTTGTGACCAAGCTTTAACTTCCTGACTGATGTCTTGACATGTTGCTTCAATATATCCACATGATTTTTCTCCTCATGATGCCATCTATTTTGTGAAGTGCACCAGTCCCTCCTGCAGCAAAGCACCCCCACCCGATGATGCTGCCACCCCCGTGTGTCACGTCCTGGCCAGTATAAGGGTTAATTAGTATTGTAGTTTGGTCAGGACGTGGCAGAGGGTATTTGTTTTATGTGGTTCAGGGTGGTGTGTTTGTTTAAAGGGTGTTTGATTTAGTATTTCCGGGTTTTTGGTTGATGGTCTATGTTTATGTGTTTTCTATGTTGTGTTAATTGGGGTGGACTTCCAATTGAAGGCAGCTGTTTGGTGTTGCCTTTGATTGGAAGTCCTATATTAGTTGGGTGTGTTTGTTTGTCTATTGTGGGAGATTGTTCTGTGTTTAGCCTTGTGCCTTACCAGACTGTTTTTTGTCGATCGTATTTCTGTTTGTTATTTTGGTGTTCATTTTGATAGTTAATAAAAGTCAAGATGAGCCTGCACATACCTGCTGCGTTTTGGTCCTCCTTCACCGACGACAACCGTGACACCGTGCTTCACGGTTGGGTGTTCTTCGGCTTGCAAGCATCCCCATTTTTCCTCCAAACATAACGATGGTCATAATGGCCAAACAGTTCTATTTTTGTTTCATCAGACCAGAGGACATTTCTACAAAAAGTACGATCTTTGTCCCCATGTGCAGTTGTAAACCATAGTCTGGCATTTTTTATGGCAGTTTTGGAGCAGTGGCTTCTTCCTTGCTGAGCGGTCTTTCAGGTTATGTCGATATAGGACTCGTTTTACTGTGGATATAGATACTTTTGTACCTGTTTCCTCCAGCATCTTCACAAGATCCTTTGCTCTTGTTCTGGGATTGATTTGCACTTTTTCCACCAAAGTACGTTCATCTCTAGGAGACAGAACGCGTCTCCTTCCTGAGCGGTATGACGACTGCGTGGTCCCATGGTGTTTATACTTGCATACTGTTGTTTGTACAGATGAACGTGGTACCTTCAGGCGTTTGGAAATTGCTCCCAAGGATGAACCAGACTTGTGGAGGTCTACAATTTTTTCTTGGCTGATTTCTTTTGATTTTTCTATAATGTGAAGCAAAGAGGCCCTGAGTTTGAAGGTAGGCCTTGAAATACATCCACAGGTACACTTTCAATTGACTCAAATTATGTTGATTTGCCTATCAGAAGCTTCTAAAGCCATGACATCATTTTCTGGAATTGTCCAAGCTGTTTAAAGGCGCAGTCAACTTTGTGTATGTAAACTTCTGACCCACTGGAATTGTAATAAAGTGAATTATAAGTGAAATAATCTATCTGTAAACAATTGTTTGAAAAATGACTTGTGTCATTGTCACGTCCTGACGAGTATAAGGTGTTATTTGTTATTGTAGTTTGGTCAGGGCGTGGCAGGGGGTGTTTGTTTAGTCTGTTTCGGGGTTTTGGTTTATGTTCTATGTTTTCTATTTGTATGTGGTTTTTCTAGTTTTCTATTTCTATGTTGTGTTTTTTCAATGACCTCCAATTAGAGGCAGCTGGTTGTCGTTGTCTCTAATTGGAGGCCATATTTAAGTGTGTTTGTTTTCACTTGTGTTTGTGGGTGGTTGTTTCCGGTTTAGTCTGTGCACCTTACTGGACTGTTATCGTCGTTATTTTGTTTAAGTGTGGTTACCTTCAATAAATCGAAGATGAGCAATATACCCGCTGCATATTGGTCCGATGATTTCTCCTCTTCAGACTACGAAGTTTATGACAGTCATGCACGAAGTAGATGTCCTAACCGGCTTGCCAAAACTATAGTTTGTTAACAATAAATTTGTGGAGTGGTTGAAAAATGAATTTAAATGACTCCAACCTAAGTGTATGTAAACTTCCTACTTCAACTGTAGATCTGCAAGACCTCCTCCAGCCGAAAAAAAATTATCAAAGTAACATTATGCCTTGTCATTGCAGTCGCTGCACTCTTAATATACAGGATAACTATGTACTCTTAATATACAGGATAACTATGTACTCTTAATATACAGGATAACTATGTACTCTTAATATACAGGATAACTATGTACTCTTAATATACAGGATAACTATGTACTCTTAATATACAGGATAACTATGTACTCTTAAAGGCACAAAGTAGATGTCCTAACCGACTTGCCAAAACTATAGTTTGTTAACAAGAAATTTGTGGAGTGGTTGAAAAACGAGTTTTAATGACTCCAAGTGTATGTAAACTTCCGACTTCAACTGTAAGTGTAAACCAGGTAGGTTGGAGAGAAGAGGATGAGGGGAGAGTAGAGACTGAGATGTAAAGGGAGAAAGAGAGGGAGTGAGACAGAGATGGAGGAGGCGGTTGGTCGGTCAGGGGTGGAAGAGAGAACAAGGAAGCACCTGTGTTAGACTGCTGTGGAGGTCAAGAACAATGTGTTCTAACAACATACACGTGCTCTCTCACACCCGCTTAATCATATGCACAAGGCTACACACACACACACACACACACACTCACGCTCACCTGATGTAGGCCATAAAACAAGTAATAAATGAAGTCTCAGTGCTGCTGTTTGTAGCCAACAAAGAGAGTCTGTGTTGAATCTTTCATGCTCTCCCCTCTGTGTATTCAGCCCTGGCCCTGTCTTCATGCTCTCCCCTCTGTGTATTCAGCCCTGGCCCTGTCTTCATGCTCTCCCCTCTGTGTATTCAGCCCTGGCCCTGTCTTCATGCTCTCCCCTCTGTGTATTCAGCCCTGGCCCTGTCTTCATGCTCTCCCCTCTGTGTATTCAGCCCTGGCCCTGTCTTCATGCTCTCCCCTCTGTGTATTCAGCCCTGGCCCTGTCTTCATGCTCTCCCCTCTGTGTATTCAGCCCTGGCCCTGTCTTCATGCTCTCCCCTCTGTGTATTCAGCCCTGGCCCTGTCTTCATGCTCTCCCCTCTGTGTATTCAGCCCTGGCCCTGTCTTCATGCTCTCCCCTCTGTGTATTCAGCCCTGGCCCTGGGTTCTGTTGTCTCTCCACCATTTATACTGCTCTTCCTCACTCTGTACACAACACGCTTCTTCTACACGAATAGATAGCCTAGCCAATGAAACCTAACACTTTTAACACATTCTTTACATTCTTGTACATACTGAACTAGGCTCGACCCTCCATACATACTGGCTACGCTAAGCTAATACCATGGCCTCAGCCCTCAGGTCATTTCAGTCTGCTGGAAACCAAAGACATTCATCTTCTCTGTAGCACCAGTTCAAGCCTGTCACCATTTCTCTCCACACTAAATAGCTAGACTGTTTGCACACTCTCAGGGAATTATACAAACTCACTGTGGCAGGAGAGAGAGGGGAGGAGCAAGGGGGATGAGGAGAACGAGGGGTACAGGAGAGAGGGGAGGAGGAAGGGGGAAGAGGAGAATGAGGGGTACAGGAGAGAGGGGAGGAGGAAGGGGGAAGAGGAGAATGAGGGTACAGGAGAGAGGGGAGGAGGAAGGGGGAAGAGGAGAACGAGGGGTACAGGAGAGAGGGGAGGAGGAAGGGGGAAGAGGAGAACGAGGGGTACAGGAGAGAGGGGAGGAGGAAGGGGGAAGAGGAGAACGAGGGGTACAGGAGAGAGGGGAGGAGGAAAGGGGGAAGAGGAGAACGAGGGGGTACAGGAGAGAGGGGAGGAGGAAGGGCGAAGAGGAGAACGAGGGGTACAGGAGAGAGGGGAGGAGGAAGGGGCGAAGAGGAGAACGAGGGGTACAGGAGAGAGGGGAGGAGGAAGGGGGAAGAGGAGAACGAGGGGTACAGGAGAGAGGGGGAGGAGGAAGGGGGAAGAGGAGAACGAGGGGTACAGGGAGAGGGGAGGAGGAAGGGGGAAGAGGAGAACGAGGGGTACAGGAGAGAGGGGAGGAGGAAGGGGGAAGAGGAGAACGAGGGGTAAGGAGAGAGGGGAGGAGGAAGGGGGAAGAGGAGAACGAGGGGTACAGGAGAGAGGGGAGGAGGAAGGGGGAAGAGGAGAACGAGGGTTCAGGAGAGGGGGAGGGAGAAGGGGGAGAAGGAGAACGAGGGGTACAGGAGAGAGGGGAGGAGGAAGGGGGAAGAGGAGAACGAGGGGTACAGGAGAGAGGGGAGGAGGAAGGGGGAAGAGGAGAACGAGGGGTACAGGAGAGAGGGGAGGAGGAAGGGGGAAGAGGAGAACGAGGGGTACAGGAGAGAGGGGAGGAGGAAGGGGGAAGAGGAGAACGAGGGGTACAGGAGAGCGGGGAGGAGGAAGGGGGAAGAGGAGAACGAGGGGTACAGGAGAGAGGGGAGGAGGAAGGGGGAAGAGGAGAACGAGGGGTACAGGAGAGAGGGAGGAGGAAGGGGGAAGAGGAGAACGAGGGGTACAGGAGAGAGGGGAGAGGAAGGGGGAGAGGGAGGAACGAGGGGTACAGGAGAGAGGGGAGGAGGAAGGGGGAAGAGGAGAACGAGGGGTACAGGAGAGAGGGGAGGAGGAAGGGGGAAGAGGAGAACGAGGGGTACAGGAGAGAGGGGAGGCGGAAGGGGGAAGAGGCGAGAACGAGGGGTTACAGGAGAGAGGGGAGGAGGAAGGGGGAAGAGGAGTGAACGAGGGGTTACAGGAGAGCGGGAGGAGTAGGAAGGGGGAAGCGGAGAACGAGGGTACAGGAGACGAGGGGGAGGAGGAAGGGGGAAGACGAGGAACGAGGGGTACAGGAGCGAGGGGAGGAGGTAAGGGGGGAGAGGAGAACGAGGGGTACAGATGGAGAGGGGGAGGAGGGAAGAAGGGGAGACGAGGGGGGAGGGGAGAGGAAGGGGGAAGAGGAGAACGTAAGGGGTACAGGAGAGCGAGGGGAGGAGGACGGGGATGAGCGCGAACGAGGGGTTACAGGAGAGAGGGAGGAGGAAGGGGAAGAGGAGAACGAGGGGGTACCGGAGAGAGGGGGAGGAGGAAGGGGGAAGAGGGGAACGAGGGGTACAGGAGGCGAGGGGCGGCGGAAGGGGGAGAAGAGGGAGAACGAGGGTACAGGAGCGAGGGGTAGGAGGAAGGGGGAAGAGGAGAACGAGGGGTACAGGAGCGAGGGGCGGAGGAAGGGGGAAGAGGGGGAGACGAGGGTACAGGAAGAGGGTGAGGAGGAAGGGCGACGGAAGAGGAGAACGAGGGGTACAGGAGAGGAGAGGGGAGGAGGGAAGGGGGAGAAGAGGAGGAAGAACGAGGGGGTACAGGCAGAGGGGGGGAGGAGGTTAAGGAGGGGGAAGAGTGAGAACGAGGGGTACAGGAGCGAGGGGATGGGGAAGAGGAGAACGAGTGGGTACAGGAGGAGGAGGGAGGAGGACTGGGGAAGAGGAGAACGAGGGGTACAGGAGAGAGGGGAGGGAAGGAAGGGGGAAGAGGAACGACGAGGGATTTAACAGGAGAGGAGGGGATGGAGGCAAGGGGGAAGAGGAGAACGAGGAGGTACAGGAGAGAGGGGAGGAGGAAGGGGGCAGCGGAGAACGAGGGGTACCGGAGAGAGGGGAGAGAAGGAAGGGGGTAAGAGGTAGAACGAAGGGGTACAGGAGGAGAGGGAGGGAGGAGTGAGGACGGGGGAAGAGGAGAACGAGGGGTACCGGAGAAGAGGTGAGGCGGAAGGGAGGAGAAGAGGAGAACGGAGGGGTACAGGAGGAGAGGAGGAGGAAAGGGCGAAGAGGAGAACGAGGGGTACAGGAGAGAGGGGAGGAGGAAAGGGGAGGACGAAGGGACCGAGAGAGGGGTCAGGAGATGAGGGGAGGAGGAAGGGGGAAGAGGAGAACGAGGGGTACAGGAGAGAGGGGAGGAGGAAGGGGGAACAGGAGAACGAGGGGTACAGGAGAGAGGGGAGGAGGAAGGGGGAAGAGGAGAACGAGGGGTACAGGAGATGAGGGGAGGAGGAAGGGGGAAGAGGAGAACGAGGGGGTACAGGAGAGAGGGGAGGAGGAAGGGGAAGAGGAGAACGACGGGGTACAGGAGAGAGGGGAGGAGGAAGGGGAAGAGGCGAACGAGGGGTACAGGAGAGAGGGGAGGAGGAAGGGGGAAGAGGGAGACGAGGGGTACAGGAGAGAGGGGAGGAGGAAGGGGAAGAGGAGAACGAGGGGTACAGGAGAGAGGGGAGGAGGAAGGGGAAGAAGAGGAGAACGAGGGGTACAGGAGAGAGGGGAGGAGGAAGGGCGAAGAGGAGAACGAGGGGTACAGGAGAGAGGGGAGGAGGAAGGGGGAAGAGGAGAACGAGGGGTACAGGAGAGAGGGGAGGAGGAAGGGGGGGAACAGAGAGAACGAGGGGTACAGGAGAGAGGGGAGGAGGAAGGGGGAAGGGAGGAGAACGAGGTGTACAGGAGAGAGGGGAGGAGGAAGGGGGAAGAGGAGAACGAGGGGGTACAGGAGAGAGGGGAGGAGGAAGGGGGAAGAGGAGAACGAGGGGTACAGGAGAGAGGGGAGGAGGAAGGGGGAAGAGGAGAACGAGGGGTACAGGAGAGAGGGGAGGAGGAAGGGGGAAAGAGGAGAACGAGGGGTACAGGAGAGAGGGGGAGGAGAAGGGGGGGGAAGAGGAGAAACGAGGGGTACAGGAGAGAGGGGAGGAGGAAGGGGGAAGAGGAGAACGAGGGGTACAGGAGAGAGGGGAGGAGGAAGGGGGAAGAGGAGAACGAGGGGTACAGGAGGAGAGGGGAGGAGGAGGAAGGGGGAAGAGGGGGACGAGGGGGACAGGAGAGAGGGAAGGAGGAAGGGGGGAAGAGGAGAACGAGGGGTACAGGAGGAGGGGAGGGGAAGGGGAAAGAGGAGACACGAGGGGTACAGGAGAGCGGGGGAGGACGCACGGGAAGAGGAGAACGAGGGGCAAGGAGAGAGGGGAGGAGGAAGGGGGAAGAGGAGAACGAGGGGTACAGGAGAGAGGGGAGGAGAAGGGGGAAGAGGAGAACGAGGGGTACAGGAGGAGAGGGGGGAGGAGGACGGGGGAAGAGGAGAACGAGGGGTACAGGAGCTCGAGAGGAGGAGGGAAGGAAGGGCGAAGAGGAGAACGAGGGGGGTACAGGCGAGAGAGGGGCGGAGGAAGGGCGAAGAGGAGAACGAGGGGTACAGGAGGATGAGAGGGCGGAGGGAAGGGGGGAATAGCGGAGACCGAGGGGTACGGCGACTAGGAGAGGGGAGGAGGAAGGGGGAACAGGAGAACGAGGGGTACAGGAGAGAGGGGAGGGGAAGGGGGGAAGAGGAGAACGAGGTGTACAGGAGAGAGGGGAGGAGGAAGGGGGGAAGAGGAGAACGAGGGGTACAGGAGAGAGGGGAGGAGGAAGGGGGGAGAGGAGAGAACGAGGGGTACGGGGGAGAGGGGAGGAGGAAGGGGGAAGAGGAGAACGGGGGTACAGGAGAGAGGGGGAGGAGAAGGGGGAAGAGGAGAACGAGGGGTACAGGGAGAGGGGAGGAGGAAGGGGGAAGAGGAGAACGAGGGGTACAGGAGAGAGGAGGGAGGAGGAAGGGGGAAGAGGAGAACGAGGGGTACAGGAGAGAGGGGAGGAGGAGGAGGAGGGGAAGAGGAGAACGAGGGGTACAGGAGAGAGGGAGGAGGAAGGGGGAGGAAGAGGAGAACGAGGGGTACAGGAGAGAGGGGGAGGAAGGGGGAAGAGGAGAACGAGGGGTACAGGAGAGAGGGGAGGAGCAAGGGGGAGAGAGGAGAACGGGGGGTACAGGAGAGAGGGGGAAGGGGGAAGAGGAGAACGAGGGGGGTACAGGAGAGAGGGGAGGAGGAAGGGGGAAGAGGAGAACGAGGGGGTACAGGAGAGAGAGGGGGGAGGAAGGAAGGGGGAAGAGGAGAACGAGGGGTACAGGAGAGGGGGGGGGGGGGGGAGGGGGGAGGGGGGAGGAGGGGAAGGGGGAAGAGGAGAACGAGGGGGGTACAGGAGAGAGGGGGAGGAGGAAGGGGGAAGAGGAGAACGAGGGGTACAGGAGAGGGGGGGGAGGAAGGGGGAAGAGGAGAACGAGGGGTACAGGGGAGGGGAGGGGAGGGGGAAGAGGAGAACGAGGGGTACAGGAGAGGGGGGGAGGGAAGGGGGAAGAGGAGAACGAGGGGTACAGGGAGAGGGGAGGAGGAAGGGGGAAGAGGAGAACGAGGGGTCCAGGGAGAGAGAGGGGAGGAGGAAGGGGGAAGAGGAGAACGAGGGGTACAGGAGAGAGGGGAGGGAGGAGGAAGGGGGAAGAGGAGAACGAGGGGTACAGGAGAGAGGGGAGGAAGGAAGGGGGAAGAGGAGAACGAGGGGTACAGGAGAGAGGGGAGGAGGGGAAGGGGAAGAGGGAGAACGAGGGGTACAGGAGAGAGGGGAGGAGGAAGGGAGAAGAGGAGAACGAGGGGTACAGGAGAGAGGGGAGGAGGAAGGGCGAAGAGGAGAACGAGGGGTACAGGAGAGAGGGGAGGAGGAAGGGGGAAGGGAGAACGAGGGGTACAGGAGAGAGGGGAGGAGGAAGGGGGAAGAGGAGAACGAGGGGTACAGGAGAGAGAGGGAGGAGGAGGAAGGGGGAAGAGGGGAACGAGGGGTACAGGAGAGAGGGGAGGAGGAAGGGGGAAGAGGAGAACGAGGTGTACAGGAGAGAGGAGGAGGAGGAAGGGGGAAGAGGAGAACGAGGGGTACAGGAGAGGGAGGGGAGGAGGAAGGGGGAAGAGGAGAACGAGGGGTACAGGAGAGAGCGGAGGAGGAGGGGGAAGAGGAGAACGAGGGGGAGAGGAGAGAGGGGAGGAGGAAGGGGAGGGGAACGAGGGGTACAGGAGAGAGGGGAGGAGGAAGGGGGAAAGAGGAGAACGAGGGTGTACTGGAGAGAGGGGAGGAGGAAGGGGGAAGGAGGAGAACGATGGGGTACAGGAGAAGGGGGAGGAGGAAGGGGGAAGAGGAGAACGAGGGGTACAGGAGATGAGGGGAGGAGGAAGGGGGAAGAGGAGAACGAGGGGTACAGGAGAGAGGGGAGGAGGAAGGGGGAAGAGGAGAACGAGGGGGTACAGGAGGAGAGGGGAGGAGCAAGGGGGAAGAGGAGAACGAGGTGTACAGGAGAGAGGGGAGGAGGAAGGGGGAGAGGAGAACGAGGGGTACAGGAGAGAGGGGAGGAGGAAGGGGGAAGAGGAGAACGAGGGGTACAGGAGAGAGGGGAGGAGGAAGGGGGAAGAGGAGAACGAGGGGTACAGGAGAGAGGGGAGGAGGAGGGGGGAAGAGGAGAACGAGGGGTACAGGAGAGGGGGGAGGAGGAAGGGGGAAGAGGAGAACGAGGGGACAGGAGAGAGGGGGGAGGAAGGGGGAAGGGAGAACGAGGGGTACAGAGAGGGGGAGGAGGAAGGGGGAAGAGGAGAACGAGGGGTACAGGAGAGAGGGGAGGAGGAAGGGGGAAGAGAGGAGAACGGGGGTACAGAGAGAGGGGAGGAGGAAGGGGAAGAGGAGAACGAGGGGTACAGGAGGAGGGGAGGGGAAGGGGGATGAGGAGAACGAGGGGTACGGAGAGGGGGAGGAGGAAGGGGGAAGAGGAGAACGAGGGGTACAGGAGAGAGGGGAGGAGGAAGGGGGAAGAGGAGAACGAGGGGTACAGGAGAGGGGGAGGAGGAAGGGGGAGAGAGGAGAACGGAGGGGTACAGGATAGAGGGGAGGAGGAAGGGGGAAGAGGAGAAACGAGGGGTACAGGAGAGAGGGGAGGAGGAAGGGGGAAGAGGAGACGAGGGGGTACAGGAGAGAGGGGAGGAGGAAGGGGGAAGAGGAGAAGGGGGAAGAGGAGAACGAGGGGTACAGGAGAGAGGGGAGGAGGAAGGGGGAATAGAGGAGAACGAGGGGTACAGGAGAGAGGGGAGGAGGAAGGGGGAAAAGAGGAGAACGAGGGGTACAGGAGCGAGGGGAGGAGGAAGGGGGATGAGGGAGAACGAGGGGTACAGGAGAAGGAGGAGGAGGAAGGGGGAAGAGGAGAATGAGGGGTACAGGAGAGAGGGGAGGAGGAAGGGGGAAAGAGGAGAACGAGGGGGTACAGGAGAGAGGGGAGGAGCAAGGGGAAGAGGAGAACGAGGGGTACAGGAGAGAGGGGAGAGGAGGAAGGGGAAGAGGAGAACGAGGGGTACAGGAGAGGAGGGGAGGAGGAAGGGGGAAGAGGAGAACGAGGGTACAGGAGAGAGGGACTGGGAAGGGTGTGTGTTGGTATCAGCAGAGCTTTGGTTTCTTAGCGTCATGCTGGGTTTGAGAGGAAGGCTTTATGAATGGAATGTGTTGTTATCTTAAGAACCCTGTAGGCTCCCTATTGGCTTATCATACAGAGGCAAAGAAAGAAGAGTGAGGAGACCACACTGGAAACCACTAGATTCTGTAGATATTAACACATTTTTTTCTTGAGTGGATGATCAGGTTGCCTGAACATTAATTACAAATAATTTGTAGACTGCAAATTGACCTGCAAGAAGCCCAAAAATATATAATATTTGACTCAAACAATCATTTCAGACCTCGCTTACATTTGTATACGATCACATATATCTCTCTATTATGCGTAGGAATACTTTGGAATGGATTTCCAAAATTAAATACTGTAATTTGGAGCTGATTTGCTGGTGTTTTTACAGCCTTTTTATGTACCAAAATAAAATAAACAGTTGTTAACCCTGGGAATCCTCCTCTACAGTAAACAGTTGTTAACCCTGGGAATCCTCCTCTACAGTAAACAGTTGTTAACCCTGGGAATCCTCCTCTACAGTAAACAGTTGTTAACCCTGGGAATCCTCCTCTACAGTAAACAGTTGTTAACCCTGGGAATCCTCCTCTACAGTAAACAGTTGTTAACCCTGGGAATCCTCCTCTACAGTAAACAGTTGTTAACCCTGGGAATCCTCCTCTACAGTAAACAGTTGTTAACCCTGGGAATCCTCCTCTACAGTAAACAGTTGTTAACCCTGGGAATCCTCCTCTACAGTAAACAGTTGTTAACCCTGGGAATCCTCCTCTATAGTAAACAGTTGTTAACCCTGGGAATCCTCCTCTACAGTAAACAGTTGTTAACACTAGTTCATTGTTACAGTTGTACTTATGGAAATTATTAACTGTCTCTGTATGGCTTTGTGGAATGACTCCATATAGTCTGTTTGTTTATCTTTCCTCCTCTATATTGTCTGTGGCATGTTAATGAGCAATCTGAATTTGAAGCGCTCAAGAAATTGATTAAATGAAGTGAATTGCAGACATATAATTTTTTTTTGCTGTGTTGTCTGACGTGAGTTATTAGTGCTGGTAAGTAAGCATTTCACTGTTGGTCCACAGCTGTTGTTTACGAATCCTGTGAGGAATAAAATGTTATTTGATTTGGTCTGTCTGACTGTCTGTGTGTCTGACTGTCTGTGTGTCTGACTGTCGTGTTGTCTGACGGTCTGTGTGTCTGACTATCTGTGTGTCTGGACTGTCTGTGTGTCTGACTGTCTGTGTGTCTGACTGTCTGTGTGTTCTGACTGTCTGTGTGTCTGTCTGTCTGTGTGTCTGACTGTCTGTGTGTCTGTCTGTGTGTCTGTCTGTCTGTGTGTCTGACTGTCTGTGTGTCTGACTGTCTGTGTGTCTGACTCCAAGGGAAGGATAAAGCTGGTGTGTCTGACTCCAAGGGAAGGATAAAGCTGGTGGTCTGACTGTCTGTGTGTCTGACTCCCAAGGGAAGGATAAGCTGTGTATCTGACTGTTTGTGTGTCTGACTCTAAGGGAAGGATATAAAAGCTGTGTGTCTGACTCCAAGGGAAGGATATAAGCTGTGTGTCTGACTGTCTGTGTGTCTGACTCCAAGGGAAGGATACAGCTGTGTGTCTGACTCCAAGGGAAGGATAAAGCTGTGTATCTGACTGTCTGTGTGTCTGACTCCAAGGGAAGGATAAAGCTGTGTATCTGACTGTCTGTGTGTCTGACTCCAAGGGAAGGATATAAAGCTGTGTATCTGACTCCAAGGGAAGGATACAGCTGTGTGTCTGACTCAAGGGAAGGATAAAGCTGTGTATCTGACTGTCTGTGTGTCTGACTCCAAGGGAAGGATAAAGCTGTGTATCTGACTGTCTGTGTGTCTGACTCCAAGGGAAGGATAAAGCTGTGTGTCTGACTGTCTGTGTGTCTGACTCCAAGGGAAGGAATAAAGCTTGTATCTGACTCCAAGGGAAGGATACAGCTGTGTGTCTGACTCCAAGGGAAGGATAAAGCTGTGTATCTGACTGTCTGTGGTCTGACTCCAAGGGAAGGATAAAGCTGTGTATCTGACTCCAAGGGAAGGTTAAAGCTGTATGTCTGACTCCAAGGGAAGGATACAGCTGTGTGTCTGACTCCAAGGGAAGGATAAAGCTGTGTATCTGACTGTCTGTGTGTCTGACTCCAAGGGAAGGATAAAGCTGTGTATCTGACTGTCTGTGTGTCTGACTCCAAGGGAAGGATAAAGCTGTGTGTCTGACTCCAAGGGAAGGATACAGCTGTGTGTCTGACTCCAAGGGAAGGATAAAGCTGTGTATCTGACTGTCTGTGTGTCTGACTCCAAGGGAAGGATAAAGCTGTGTATCTGACTGTCTGTGTGTCTGACTCCAAGGGAAGGATAAAGCTGTGTGTCTGACTGTCTGTGTGTCTGACTCCAAGGGAAGGATAAAGCTGTGTATCTGACTCCAAGGGAAGGATACAGCTGTGTGTCTGACTCCAAGGGAAGGATAAAGCTGTGTATCTGACTGTCTGTGTGTCTGACTCCAAGGGAAGGATAAAGCTGTGTATCTGACTCCAAGGGAAGGTTAAAGCTGTATGTCTGACTCCAAGGGAAGGATAAAGCTGTGTGTCTGGACTCCAAGGGAAGGATAAAGCTGTGTGTCTGACTGTCTGTGTGTCTGACTCCAAGGGAAGGATACAGCTGTGTGACTGACTCCAAGGGAAGGATAAAGCTGTGTATTGACTGTCTGTGTGTCTGACTCCAAGGGAAGGATAAAGCTGTGTATCTGACTGTCTGTGTGTCTGACTCCAAGGGAAGGATAAAGCTGTGTATCTGACTCCAAGGGAAGGATACAGCTGTGTGTCTGACTCCAAGGGAAGGATAAAGCTGTGTATCTGACTGTCTGTGTGTCTGACTCCAAGGGAAGGATAAGCTGTGTATCTGACTGTCTGTGTGTCTGACTCCAAGGGAAGGATAAAGCTGTGTGTCTGACTGTCTGTGTGTCTGACTCCAAGGGAAGGATAAAGCTGTGTATCTGACTCCAAGGGAAGGATACAGCTGTGTGTCTGACTCCAAGGGAGGATATGCTGTGTATCTGACTGTCTGTGTGTCTGACTCCAAGGGAAGGATAAAGCTGTGTATCTGACTCCAAGGGAAGGATAAAGCTGTATGTCTGACTCCAAGGGAAGGATAAAGCTGTGTGTCTGACTCCAAGGGAAGGATAAAGCTGTGTGTCTGACTGTCTGTGTGTCTGACTCCAAGGGAAGGATACAGCTGTGTGTCTGACTCCAAGGGAAGGATAAAGCTGTGTATCTGACTGTCTGTGTGTCTGACTCCAAGGGAAGGATAAAGCTGTGTATCTGACTGTCTGTGTGTCTGACTCTAAGGGAAGGATAAGCTGTGTGTTCTGATTCCAAGGGAAGGATAAAGCTGTGTGTCTGACTGTCTGTGTGTCTGACTCCAAGGGAAGGATAAAGCTGTGTATCTGACTCCAAGGGAAGGATACAGCTGTGTGTCTGACTCCAAGGGAAGGATAAAGCTGTGTATCTGACTCCAAGGGAGGGATAAAGCTGTGTGTCGACTCTAAGGGAAGGATACAGCTGTGTTCTGACTCCAAGGGAAGGATAAAGCTGTGTATCTGACTCCAAGGGAAGGATACCGCTGTGTGTCTGACTCCAAGGGAAGGATAAAGCTGTGTATCTGACTCCAAGGGAAGGATACAGCTGTGTGTCTGACTCCAAGGGAAGGATAAAGCTGTGTATCTGACTGTCTGTGTGTCTGACTCCAAGGGAAAGGATAAAGCTGTGTATCTGACTCCAAGGGAAGGACAAAGCTGTGTGTCTGACTCCAATGGAAGGATAAAGCTGTGTGTCTGACTCCAAGGGAAGGATACAGCTGTGTGTCTGACTCTAAGGGAAGGATTAAGCTGTGTGTCTGACTCCAAGGGAAGGATAAAGCTGTATGTCTGACTCCAAGGGAAGGATAAAGCTGTGTGTCTGACTCTAATGGAAGGATAAAGCTGTGTGTCTGACTCCAAGGAAGGATAAAGCTGTGTGTCTGACTCTAAGGGAAGGATTAAGCTGTGTGTCTGACTCCAAGGGAAGGATAAAGCTGTATGTCTGACTCCAAGGGAAGGATAAAGCTGTGTGTCTAACTCCAAGGGAAGGATACAGCTGTGTGTCTGACTCCAAGGGAAGGATAAAGCTGTGTGTCTGACTCCAAGGAAGGATAAAGCTGTATGTCTGACTCCAAGGGAAGGATACAGCTGTGTATCTGACTGTCTGTGTGTCTGACTCCAAGGGAAGGATAAAGCTGTGTGTCTGACTGTCTGTGTGTCTGACTCCAAGGGAAGGATAAAGCTGTGTATCTGACTCCAAGGGAAGGATACAGCTGTGTGTCTGACTCCAAGGGAAGGATAAAGCTGTGTATCTGACTGTCTTGTGTGTCTGACTCCAAGGGAAGGATAAAGCTGTGTGTCGACTGTCTGTGTGTCTGACTCCAAGGGAAGGATACAGCTGTGTGTCTGACTCCAAGGGAAGGATAAAGCTGTGTATCTGACTGTCTGTGTGTCTGACTTCCAAGGGAAGGATAAAGCTGTGTATCTGACTGTCTGTGTGTCTGACCTTAGGGAAGGATAAGCTGTGTGTCTGATTTCCAAGGGAAGGATACAGCTGTGTGTCTGACTCCAAGGGAAGGATAAAGCTGTGTATCTGACTCCAAGGGAAGGATAAAGCTGTGTGTCTGACTCTAAGGGAAGGATAAAGCTGTATGTCTGACTCCAAGGGAAGGATAAAGCTGTGTGTCTGACTCCAAGGGAAGGATACAGCTGTGTGTCTGACTCCAAGGGAAGGATAAAGCTGTGTGTCTGACTCTAAGGGAAGGATAAAGCTGTGTGTCTGACTCCAAGGGAAGGATTAAAGCTGTGTGCTGACTGTCTGTGTGTCTGACTCCAAGGGAAGGATAAAGCTGTGTATCTGACTCCAAGGGACGGATAAAAGCTGTGTGTCTGACTCCAAGGGAAGGATAAAGCTGTGTGTCTGACTCCAAGGGAAGGATACAGCTGTGTGTCTGACTCCAAGGGAAGGATAAAGCTGTGTGTTCCTCCTTTCCAGTTTCAACTTCTCACCTTTCCTTTCTTTCACCTACCCAGGTCTCTCCTTCACATGCTCACTTGCTCAATAACTTACATTACATTTGAGTCATTTAGCAGATGTTCTTCTACAACTTATCATGGTCTTCATAGATGGGGTTATTTTAAATGTGACATAAAATGCAAATTGTAATAGTAGGAAGGGGAGTCATGAGTCAGTTTTCACGTACAGTAGGACAAGGCTGTATCACAACCAGCCGTGATTAGGAGTCTCATCGGGCGGTGCACAATTGGCCCAGCGTCGTTCGGGTTTGGCCGGTGTAGGCTGTCATTGTAAATAAGAATTTGTTCTTAACTGACTTGCCTAGTTAAATAAAGGATGAATAAGGTTAAATAAAAGCACCTACAGGTACTGTTCTCCTGTGCTGTCTCTGCCTGTACTGCTCCAGTTTGACCACTAGAGGCCACTACAACACAGCCTGAATGGTGCCTTTAACTCCAATTATCACAAACCCTGCCTTGAAAGGAGAAGAAACGGTCTACAGGCCATGACCACTCTGAGTCAGTGCTGAACCAATGATGAATACACCATGGCATTTCATTACGGGAAGGAATTGCTATCAATTTACATGGGGTTTTATGAAATCATTAATTGGCTGCATGGCAAAACCTTTATTGTAGATTCCAATGGTCTCTTTGGACCCCATTCACCAAATCTGCCTACTACAAATGTTGCTCTTCCTACCTGAACCCAACACTAATGAGAAAAGCTCTAAATCTATATGTGTTATTCCTTTGGGATTGAGCGCTGCAGATATCTCCTGATTCACCTTGACTTTTAAGGTATGAGAAGTTACAACCTGACATTTTACACTGTGATTGTGTAGTCTGGCCTTGCTGAGCCTGTTAGAATGCTCTGTACTCCTGGCCTCATCCTGAGTTGGGGGTCCTGTGGCGTTGAGAGTGTCCAGATTGAGCTCAGCAGTGCTCTGCTGGTTCTGGCTGTCGTCAAGGTGTTTCACTCTGAAGGTCACTATGACAACAGCAGACCAATTCTCCCATCCTATTATAGTCAGCACATATTAGGAGTCATATATCATCATGGCCCTGTCCTTCTCCTCTCTTTCAGCTCAGACACTAAGGATATGTGATACTGGATATATCCCCTTTTAGGGTTCAGACACCCTCTCTAGTTCTCAAAGATGTATACCGCACCACTCATTACCAAAGATGTTATACCACACCACTCATTACCAAAGATGTTATACCACACCACTCATTACCAAAGATGTTATACCGCACCACTCATTACCAAAGATGTTATACCACACCACTCATTACCAAAGATGTTATACCACACCACTCATTACCAAAAGGATGTTTATACCACACCACTCATTACAAAGATGTATACCCTAGAGGTTATACCGCACACTCATTACCAAAGATGTTATACAACCACTCATACCAAAGATGTTATACCACACCACTCATTACCAAAGATGTTATACCGCACCACTTCATTACCAAAGATGTTATACCACACCACTCATTACAAAGATGTTATACCACACACTCATTACCAAAGATGTTATACCGCACCACTCATTACCAAAGATGTTATACCGCACCACTCATTACCAAAGATGTTATACCACACCACTCATTACCAAGATGTTATACGCACCACTCATTACCAAAGATGTTATACACACCACTCATTACCAAAGATGTTATACCGCACCACTCATTACCAAAGATGTTATACCGCACCACTCATTACCAAGATGTTATACCGCACCACCCCTCATTACCAAAGATGTTATACCACACCACTCATTACCAAAGATGTTATACCGCACCACTCATTACCAAGATGTTATACCACACCACTCATTACCAAAGATGTTATACCAGCACCACATCCAAGATGTTACCGCAACATATTACCAAAGATGTTATACCACACCACTCATTACCAAAGATGTTATACCACACCACTCATTACCAAAGATGTTATACCACACCACTCATTACCAAAGATGTTATACCGCACCACTCATTACCAAAGATGTTATACCGCACCACTCATTACCAAAGATGTTTATACCGCACCACTCATTACCAAGATGTTATACTATACCACTCATTACCAAAGATGTTATACCACACCACTCATTACCAAAGATGTATACCACACCACTCATTACCAAAGATCTTATACCGCACCAATCATTACCAAAGATGTTATACCGCACCACTCATTACCAAAGATGTTATACTATACCTGTCACGTTCCTCGTATTCTCCCTCATCGGAAGATATCTCGAAATCACTGTCAGACCAATACGCAGCGGGTTGCGTGCTCCACATCATTTTATTTAAATATGATGTACACGAAAAAACAACAAACACGACAGATGGTGACAGTTTCACAGGAGAAACGAAACACAGTGCAAACTACAATTCCCCACGAACAGCGTGGGGGAAAATGAACTTAAATGAGATCCCAATCAGAGACAACTAGCGACAGCTGTCTCTGATTGGGAAGACAGAAACCAACATAGAAATACTCCCCAATAGAGCCAACACAAGGCTCCAACGCAAAACAGAACACAAACACAGGAAAACCACCCAACATAAACCACCCTGACCCAAAACACCTGAGTTCACCCGGTCAGGGCGTGACAGTACCCCCCCCTCAACGGTGCGTACTCCCGGCGCACCAAACTTAAGTCTATTAGGGGGGGAATCCGGGTGGGCGCCTCACCCTCGGTGGAGGCTCTGGCCCCGGGCGTGTTCTCCCCCCCGCCTCCCCCTTAGCCCTACCCCTCTGGCCCGGACTGGACCACTGTGGAGAGGCATGCCCAGGCTCTGGAGCGGAGCCGTCGCCCGGAACAGGATTGGGCACGGTGGACCGGACCCGGGCCGTGCCGGACTGGGAACACGCACCACTGGTTTGGTGCAGGCCAGCAGGGACGGGCCGCGACAGGACTGGGGACACGCACCACTAACCTGGTGCGGGGAGCAGGGACGGGCCGGACAGGACTGGGGACACGCACCACTGACTTGGTGCGGGGAGCAGGGACGGGCCGGACAGGACTGGGGACACGCACCACTAACCTGGTGCGGGGAGCAGGAAAGGGCCGGACAGGACTGGGAACACGCACCACTAACCCTGGTGCGGGGAGCAGGGACGGGCCGGACAGGACTGGGGACACGCACCACTAACCTGGTGCGGGGAAGCAGGAAGGGCCGGACAGGACTGGGGACACGCACCACTAACCTGGTGCGGGGAGCAGGAACGGGCCGGACAGGACTGGGGACACGCACCACTAACCTGGTGCGGGGAGCAGGGACGGGCCGGACAGGACTGGGGACACGCACCGCGGGCTTGGTGCGGGGAGCAGGGACGGGCCGGACAGGACTGGGGACACGCACCACTAACCTGGTGCGGGGAGCAGGAACGGGCCGGACAGGACTGGGGACACGCACCACTAACCTGGTGCGGGGAGCAGGAACGGGCCGGACAGGACTGGGGACACGCACCGTGGGCTTGGTGCGGGGAGCAGGGACGGGCCGGACAGGACTGGGGACACGCACCACTGACCTGGTGCGGGGAGCAGGAACGGGCCGGACAGGACTGGGGACACGCACCACTAACCTGGTGCGGGGAGCAGGAACGGGCCGGACAGGACTGGGGACACGCACCGTGGGCTTGGTGCGGGGAGCAGGGACGGGCCAGACAGGACTGTGAACACGTATAGGTGACCTGTAGCGTGGAGCTGGTTTAGCCACTCGTCCCGGCTGGATTCCCATCTTAGCACGGCATGTGCTGGGTCTGTCCACCGGACGCACTGGGCTGTGCGGGCGCACTGGCGACACAGCGCGCAAACTCCGCATACCAGGGCTCCTCCTCCAGATCTTCCCTCTGCAGGTCCTCAATCAACTGCCTCATCCTCGTCTCTTCCTCCGCCGTCATCCCCCCACGAGAGCAGTGGTCTGGGCTCTTCCTCTGCCCTACCGGACCACCCCATTAGCCCCCCCCCAAAATTTTCTTGGGGCTGTTTTCCGGGCCTCCTCGACCGCCGCCTGCGACTCCGTCTACCGGCTGGCTTTTCCTCCTCGACCTGGGAGTCCGTCCGCCAGGGTCCTTTCCCCGACATGATCTCCTCCCAGGTCCAGAACTCCTTTCCCTCGCGAGCCCATCTCTCGCGCTCCTTTTCCTCCCGCTGCTTGGTCCTGGTTCGGTGGGGAATTCTGTCACGTTCCTCGTATTCTCCCTCATCGGAAGATATCTCGAAATCACTGTCAGACCAATACGCAGCGGGTTGCGTGCTCCACATCATTTTATTTAAATATGATGTACACGAAAAAACAACAAACACGACAGATGGTGACAGTTTCACAGGAGAAACCGAAACACAGTGCAAACTACAATTCCCCACGAACAGCGTGGGGGAAAATGAACTTAAATGAGATCCCAATCAGAGACAACTAGCGACAGCTGTCCTCTGATTGGGAAGACAGAAAACCAACATAGAAATACTCCCCAATAGAGCCAACACAAGGCTCCAACGCAAAACAGAACACAAACACAGGAAAACCACCCAACATAAACCACCCTGACCCAAAACACCTGAGTTCACCCGGTCAGGGCGTGACAATACCACTCATTACCAAAGATGTTATACCACACCACTCATTACCAAAGATGTTATACCACACCACTCATTACCAAAGATGTTATACTATACCACTCATTACCAAAGATGTTATACCGCACCACTCATTACCAAAGATGTTATACCGCACCACTCATTACCAAAGATGTTATACCACACCAACTCATTACCAAAGATGTTATACCGCACCACTCATTACCAAAGAGTTATACCGTACACTCATTACCAAAGAGATGTTATACCGCACCACTCATTACCAAAGATGTTATACCGCACCCACTCATTACCAAAGATGTTATACCGACCACTCATTACCAAGATGTTATACCATACCACTCATTACCAAAGATGTTATAACGCACCACTCATTACCAAAGATGTTATACCACACCACTCATTACCAAAGATGTTATACCGCACCACTCATTACCAAGATGTTATACCGCACCACTCATTACCAAAGATGTTATACCGCACCACTCATTACCAAAGATGTTATACCGCACCACTCATTACCAAAGATGTTATACCGCACCACTCCTTACCAAAGATGTTATACCGCACCACTCCATTACCAAAGATGTTATACCGCACCACTCATTACCAAAGATGGTTATACCGCACCACTCATTACCAAAGATGTTATACCGCACCACTCATTTACCAAGATGTTATACCGCACCACTCATTACCAAAGATGTTATACCGCACCACATCATTACCAAGATGTTATACCGCACCACTCATTACCAAAGATGTTATACCAGCACCACTCATTACCAAAGAGTTTATACCGCACCACTCATACCAAAGATGTATACCGCACCACTCCTTACCAAAGATGTTATACCATACCACTCATTACCAAAGATGTTATACCCCACCACTCATTACCAAAGATGTTGTATACCACACCACTCTTACCCAAAGATGTTATACGCACCACTCATTAAAAGATGTTATACCGCACCACTCATTACCAAAGATGTTATACCGCACCACTCATTACCAAAGATGTTATACCGCACCACTCATTACCAAAGATGTTATACCGCACCACTCATTACCAAAGATGTTATACCACACCACTCATTACCAAAGATGTTATACCATACCACTCATTACCAAAGATGTTATACCACACCACTCATTACCAAAGATGTTATACCACACCACTCATTACCAAAGATGTTATACCACACCACTCATTACCAAAGATGTTATACCACACCACTCATACCAAAGATGTTATACCGCACCACTCATTACCAAGATGTTATACCACACCACTCATTACCAAAGATGTTATACCGCACCACTCATTACCAAAGATGTTATACCACACCACTCATTACCAAAGATGTTATACCGCACCACTCATTACCAAAGATGTTATACCGCACCACTCATTACCAAAGATGTTATACCGCACCACTCATTACCAAAGATGTTATACCACACCACTCATTACCAAAGATGTTATACCGCACCACTCATTACCAAGATGTTATACCACACCACTCATTACCAAAGATGTTATACCACACCACTCATTACCAAAGATGTTATACCGCACCACTCATTACCAAAGATGTTATACTACACCACTCATTACCAAAGATGTTATACCACACCACTCATTACCAAAGATGTTATACCACACCACTCATTACCAAAGATGTTATACCGCACCACTCATTACCAAAGATGTTATACCGCACCACTCATTACCAAAGATGTTATACCGCACCACTCATTACCAAAGATGTTATACTATACCACTCATTACCAAAGATGTTATACCACACCACTCATTACCAAAGATGTTATACCACACCACTCATTACCAAAGATCTTATACCGCACCACTCATTACCAAAGATGTTATACCGCACCACTCATTACCAAAGATGTTATACTATACCTGTCACGTTCCTCGTATTCTCCCTCATCGGAAGATATCTCGAAATCACTGTCAGACCAATACGCAGCGGGTTGCGTGCTCCACATCATTTTATTTAAATATGATGTACACGAAAAACAACAAACACGACAGATGGTGACAGTTTCACAGGAGAAACGAAACACAGTGCAAACTACAATTCCCCACGAACAGCGTGGGGGAAAATGAACTTAAATGAGATCCCAATCAGAGACAACTAGCGACAGCTGTCTCTGATTGGGAAGACAGAAACCAACATAGAAATACTCCCCAATAGAGCCAACACAAGGCTCCAACGCAAAACAGAACACAAACACAGGAAAACCACCCAACATAAACCACCCTGACCCAAAACACCTGAGTTCACCCGGTCAGGGCGTGACAGTACCCCCCCCTCAACGGTGCGTACTCCCGGCGCACCAAACTTAAGTCTATTAGGGGGGGGAATCCGGGTGGGCGCCTCACCCTCGGTGGAGGCTCTGGCCCCGGGCGTGTTCTCCCCCCCGCCTCCCCCTTAGCCCTCCCCCTCTGGCCCGGACTGGACCACTGTGGAGAGGCATGCCCAGGCTCTGGAGCGGAGCCGTCGCCCGGAACAGGATTGGGCACCGGTGGACCGGACCCGGGCCGTGCCGGACTGGGAACACGCACCACTGGTTTGGTGCGGGCAGCAGGGACGGGCCGGACAGGACTGGGGACACGCACCACTAACCTGGTGCGGGGAGCAGGGACGGGCCGGACAGGACTGGGGACACGCACCACTGACTTGGTGCGGGGAGCAGGCACGGGCCGGACAGGACTGGGGACACGCACCACTAACCTGGTGCGGGGAGCCGGAACGGGCCGGACAGGACTGGGAACACGCACCACTAACCTGGTGCGGGGAGCAGGGACGGGCCGGACAGGACTGGGGACACGCACCACTAACCTGGTGCGGGGAGCAGGAACGGGCCGGACAGGACTGGGGACACGCACCACTAACCTGGTGCGGGGAGCAGGAACGGGCCGGACAGGACTGGGGACACGCACCGCTAACCTGGTGCGGGGAGCAGGAACGGGCCGGACAGGACTGGGGACACGCACCGCGGGCTTGGTGCGGGGAGCAGGGACGGGCCGGACAGGACTGGGGACACGCACCACTAACCTGGTGCGGGGAGCAGGAACGGGCCGGACAGGACTGGGGACACGCACCACTAACCTGGTGCGGGGAGCAGGAACGGGCCGGACAGGACTGGGGACACGCACCGTGGGCTTGGTGCGGGGAGCAGGGACGGGCCGGACAGGACTGGGGACACGCACCACTGACCTGGTGCGGGGAGCAGGAACGGGCCGGACAGGACTGGGGACACGCACCACTAACCTGGTGCGGGGAGCAGGAACGGGCCGGACAGGACTGGGGACACGCACCGTGGGCTTGGTGCGGGGAGCAGGGACGGGCCAGACAGGACTGTGAACACGTATAGGTGACCTGTAGCGTGGAGCTGGTTTAGCCACTCGTCCCGGCTGGATTCCCATCTTAGCACGGCATGTGCTGGGTCTGTCCACCGGACGCACTGGGCTGTGCGGGCGCACTGGCGACACAGCGCGCAACTCCGCATACCAGGGCTCCTCCTCCAGATCTTCCCTCTGCAGGTCCTCAATCAACTGCCTCA
This sequence comes from Salmo trutta, assembly GCF_901001165.1. Taxonomy (NCBI): domain Eukaryota; kingdom Metazoa; phylum Chordata; class Actinopteri; order Salmoniformes; family Salmonidae; genus Salmo; species Salmo trutta. The sequence continues at coordinate 28,002,415 of NC_042986.1, forward strand.
TCCTCGTCTCTTCCTCCGCCGTCATCCCCCACGAGAGCAGTGGTCTGGGCTCTTCCTCTGCCCTACCGGACCACCCCATTAGCCCCCCCCCAAAATTTTCTTGGGGCTGTTTTCCGGGCCTCCTCGACCGCCGCCTGCGACTCCGTCTACCGGCTGGCTTTTCCTCCTCGACCTGGGAGTCCGTCCGCCAGGGTCCTTTCCCCGACATGATCTCCTCCCAGGTCCAGAACTCCTTTCCCTCGCGAGCCCATCTCTCGCGCTCCTTTTCCTCCCGCTGCTTGGTCCTGGTTCGGTGGGGAATTCTGTCACGTTCCTCGTATTCTCCCTCATCGGAAGATATCTCGAAATCACTGTCAGACCAATACGCAGCGGGTTGCGTGCTCCACATCATTTTATTTAAATATGATGTACACGAAAAAACAACAAACACGACAGATGGTGACAGTTTCACAGGAGAAACGAAACACAGTGCAAACTACAATTCCCCACGAACAGCGTGGGGGAAAATGAACTTAAATGAGATCCCAATCAGAGACAACTAGCGACAGCTGTCTCTGATTGGGAAGACAGAAACCAACATAGAAATACTCCCCAATAGAGCCAACACAAGGCTCCAACGCAAAACAGAACACAAACACAGGAAAACCACCCAACATAAACCACCCTGACCCAAAACACCTGAGTTCACCCGGTCAGGGCGTGACAATACCACTCATTACCAAAGATGTTATACCACACCACTCATTACCAAAGATGTTATACCACACCACTCATTACCAAAGATGTTATACTATACCACTCATTACCAAAGATGTTATACCGCACCACTCATTACCAAAGATGTTATACCGCACCACTCATTACCAAAGATGTTATACCACACCACTCATTACCAAAGATGTTATACCGCACCACTCATTACCAAAGATGTTATACCGTACCACTCATTACCAAAGATGTTATACCGCACCACTCATTACCAAAGATGTTATACCGCACCACTCATTACCAAAGATGTTATACCGCACCACTCATTACCAAAGATGTTATACCATACCACTCATTACCAAAGATGTTATACCGCACCACTCATTACCAAAGATGTTATACCGCACCACTCATTACCAAAGATGTTATACCGCACCACTCATTACCAAAGATGTTATACCGCACCACTCATTACCAAAGATGTTATACCGCACCCACTCATTACCAAAGATGTTATACCGCACCACTCATTACCAAAGATGTTATACCGCACCACTCATTACCAAAGATGTTATACCGCACCACTCATTACCAAAGATGTTATACCGCACCACTCATTACCAAAGATGTTATACCGCACCACTCATTACCAAAGATGTTATACCGCACCACTCATTACCAAAGATGTTATACCGCACCACTCATTACCAAAGATGTTATACCGCACCACTCATTACCAAAGATGTTATACCGCACCACTCATTACCAAAGATGTTATACCGCACCACTCATTACCAAAGATGTTATACCGCACCACTCATTACCAAAGATGTTATACCATACCACTCATTACCAAAGATGTTATACCTCACCACTCATTACCAAAGATGTTATACCACACCACTCATTACCAAAGATGTTATACCGCACCACTCATTACCAAAGATGTTATACCGCACCACTCATTACCAAAGATGTTATACCGCACCACTCATTACCAAAGATGTTATACCGCACCACTCATTACCAAAGATGTTATACCACCACTCATTACCAAAGATGTTATACCATACCACTCATTACCAAAGATGTTATACCACACCACTCATTACCAAAGATGTTATACCACACCACTCATTACCAAAGATGTTATACCACACCACTCATTACCAAAGATGTTATACCACACCACTCATTACCAAAGATGTTATACCACACCACTCATTACCAAAGATGTTATACCGCACCACTCATTACCAAAGATGTTATACCACACCACTCATTACCAAAGATGTTATACCATACCACTCATTACCAAAGATGTTATACCACACCACTCATTACCAAAGATGTTATACCACACCACTCATTACCAAAGATGTTATACCACACCACTCATTACCAAAGATGTTATACCACACCACTCATTACCAAAGATGGAGCTGTGAAGCAGTCCACCATGTGTCTCCACTGTCCTGTGAGGTGCAGCCACAGGGTCTCAGTGGGATTTGAACCAGGAGCCATTTGGTCTGGTGTCCTCTTCCCTCACCATTACACCACCACACCTTGACAAGTCCAGCTGTCATCACAGGAACACTACAACTCCCTGGCCTTAATGAGGGGATGAGGGCTACATCCCATACAGATGGATCCTGTCATTCTGCCCTTTGTCCATCCATTCATTTTCTCCAGCTATTGTACTTCAGCTTTTATTTTCTCATCGAGCCACTAACAAGTACTTCATTAGATAAACAACAACCCTGTCCTGTCAAAATGTGATAGTAACCAACAACATGTTTCAGGCACACTGGTGTCTGTCTGTCTGTCTGTCTGTCTGTCTGTCTGTCTGTCTGTCTGTCTGATATGTGAGAGACATGTACCCTCTTCAGCTGCTGTCTGTCTGTGTGGAGCGCGACGCAGCTGAATGACTGGGCCGTTATAGAGAACACAATCCAGTCTGCCCTCCAGCTAACATGGCTCCCCAGGGTTAGTATATGTCTGGTCTGTGTTGTTACTGTTTCTAGTGATAATAATAACAGCACAACAACAACTATTTTGACAGCCAGGACAAACCAAGGACGTGGCAGCAACACACTCAGAGGTGAACTATTCACCTTGACAACAAACCTTACTGTAATTAGCCAGCGGACCTCGATTTCCAAAGGACAGTTTCACCGCGAGTTTGCGTCACTGTCATACCTTATGCAATGACAGAAATAACAGCCAAGCGGTACTCTTGGTTTCAGTGCGTGACTGTTTGAGAGCCAGGTAGTACGGATCTCTGCATGGTTTGCATTCTTCCTCAGCCTTTTCATTGTCCTCTCCTTATTCTTAGAGCCGGATGCCGTTGAGTGATATGAACACGTAAACACTAAACAATAACATGTCTCTCATGCCTCCTGTGCATCAATGTGTGTTTGTATAGTGCTATATTATGTGAAACCTCTCTAGTTATATACACTGTACATTTTTGTTTATAGAACATGTACATCTCTACTATCGTGTAAGTCTTTGTATTAAACCACACCATACATTTGTCTCTATAAGCTGAGTCTACAGAGACCTTCATATTTAAAGGGGCAGTGCAGTCTAAAACATGATTTACCTGTGTTTTATATATATTTCCACACAAGGAGGTTGGAATAATACTGTGAAATTGTCAATATTATGATAATGCACTTTTAGCTTGTTTTGTTGGGTGCGGTTTTTGTATACTGTTAGACCAATAACAAAGAGAGTTTACCCTTCTCTCTGCCAATAACAGCTAGTTTTCAGTTTACACATCCCTCCCATTAGGCTCCTCCAATTAGGCCCCTCTCTCAGACCACTCCCAGACAGTCTTGCTTGAGAAATTACATTTTACTAAGCTATTTTTGTGTCTTTTTTTCAATTTTAATTTAAAACAATCACAGTAAGTTACTTAATTGTTACCCAGAAATTATTTGATATTGAGATAAAAACAGCTGAATTGGACCTTTAACATAAACCTTTCGAAGCCCCATCAGAATCAGCCATCAGCCCCCAGCTCCTAATGTAAACTGTATAAGTTAAAAGGTATTTGTAAAAGTGAGGCACCGATCATTTGTCAGTGTGCTATATTGGTGTGCTTTAGGAGCTATGGTGTGATCCATCATATCACCCTGGTGTTTAGAGACCAATGTCCCTGTGTGGAACTCTGAGCACACACAGTCCCATCTGAGTCCCACTGGAACAGGCCCCATCCATCACCTGCTGCTGTGTGTGTGTGTGTGTGTGTGTGTGTGTGTGTGTGTGTGTGTGTGTGTGTGTGTGTGTTACCTCACAGAATGTGCAAAGGAGCTCTATTCCATCATCACAATGACATCCTTCACATCTGTGTGTGAGAGAAAGATTGAGGTGACATTTCAGTTAGAGAATGTTGGTTGAATGTTGAGAGATGATTTAGGGATCTTGTGTTAGAATAAGGTTGTGGTAGTTAGTTAGGGAAAAGGATGAGGGAATGAAGGAGTCTCTGTGTGGCAGCTTCCGTTGAAACACAGTTGGTCAGTTCTGATACCTGCTCGATCCCAGGTGTCCTATCCTGCAGCATCTCACTCCCTGTCACTTCCTCCCCCTCCCTGTCACTTCCTCCCACTCCCTCTCGCTTCTTCTCCTCTCTCTCTCTCCCTCTGTTAATCTCTGCTGAGCCATGTGTACAGGCCATCTGGGCTTGGTGGGCAGATGAGAGATGAGATTGCAGCTCATCAGAGGACCAAACCCCACGAGGACTGGGCTCATTACACACACACACACACACACACACACACACACACACAGTCACACCTTTAACAATAGCACCGTGCAATGCACACGCAACCTCACCCCTTTATTCACATCACACAGGAACATGTCTTTACACAACTCACAAAGACAAATACAATCACACACAGTGTACTGGGTACAGAAACACAGCAAAACAGATTCTAACAAGCTCGGCAATACACAAAATATCACACCTTTACTAGAGGCAGAAAATAGACAGTCTGCACAGACACACTGCATATAATATCACACTTTCTCTAATGGATCAGGACAAAGCTATGTGCTTTTAAACACAACATCCCACAGTTTCTCACACGTACTCTGGCACAAAGGGAGCAGCTAAAAGGGAACAGGATATCACACCTTTTAGTCTCTGTCCAACTGAAAAGAGACTGTGATATGCCCATATGGATGATATTGATGAGGTACCCTTCCGTTCTGCTCTCTTTACCCGAATGTAAAAACTGCAGAGCTCTGAAATACGAGCTGTGTATTATTTGATTTGGTGTGGTACAGTCTCCTCACTGCACAGAGGACACATTTCTGGCCTCTCTAGCCTTATCTGATCCCAATAACAAGCATGTATCTTTTGCCTGCTATCTCTCAGTCTATTACAGTAGGATGATTGAGTAAAGTGCCTGATGAAGCTAATATAAATCTAGTTATATGGTAACTCCCTTGCCATATCTCTATCCATCCTGGCCTGGGAGCTGCTTGGTGTTGAGCTTCCTGTCATGAAGCAGTCATACTGAATTAACTTATCTACAGCACTTCTAAGTCTGCTCTCTCAAGTTCAAGTTAATCGACACCCACATAGCAGTCAAGTCATTACAAACTGTACTGTTTTGGGACAAACATATACGTAAAAACACTATCAACTTGTAGTAGTCTTACTTTAGAAGGATAAAAAGCTCTCATATGACTGAATCCATGTTCAGGGAACAGTGTGATCCATGCCCCAGGGTACAGAGGTTCACGGGACGGGTTCAGGGGCGTGATGAGGGGGATTCTGGGGGCACTGTAGCTCAAAAGGGGGTTTGTATGAGTCCGGTCTCAATCTATCTCTCTCTGTTTCTCTGTCTCTCTCTCTCTCTCTCTCTCTCTGTCTCTCTCTCTCTCTCTCTCTCTCTCTCGCTCTCAGCCCATGGGCCAGTCAACCTCAAACAGCGTGACAAACATACATACAGTTGAAGTCAGAAGTTTACATACACTTAGGTTGGAGTCATTAAAACTTGTTTTTCAACCACTCCACACATTTCTTGTTAAGAAACTATAGTTTTGGCAAGTCAGTTAGGACATCTACTTTGTGTAATTTTTCCAACAATTGTTTACAGAGAGAATATTTCACTTATAATTCACTGTTCCAGTGGGTCAGAAGATTACATACACTAAGTTGACTGCGCCTTTAAACAGCTTGGACAATTCCAGAAAATTAAAACGAGTCCTATATTGACATAACCTGAAAGGCCGCTCAGCAAGGAAGAAGCCACTGCTCCAAAACCGCCATAAAAAAAATCCAGACTACGGTTTGCAACTGCACATGGGGACAAAGATTGTACTTTTTGGAGAAATGTCCTCTGGTCTGATGAAACAAAAATAGAACTGTTTGGCCATAATGACCATCGTTATGTTTGGAGAAAAAGGGGGATGCTTGCAAGCTGAAGAACACCATCCCAACCGTGGGTGGCAGCATCATGTTGTGGGGGTGCTTTGCTGCAGGAGGGACTGGTGCAGAAGGAAGGAAAATTATGTGGATATATTGAAGCAACATCTCAAGACATCAGTCAGGAAGTTAAAGCTTGGTCACAAATGGGTCTTCCAAATGGACAATAACCCCAAGCATACTTCCAAAGTTGTGGCAAAATGGCTTAAGGACAACAAAGTCAAGGTATTGGTGTGGTCATCACAAAGCACTGACCGCAATCCCATAGACATTTTGTGGGCAGAACTGAAAAAGCGTGTGTGAGCAAAGAGGCCTACAAACCTGACTCAGTTACCCCAGCTCTGTCAGGAGGAATGGTCCAAAATTCACCCAACTTATTGTGGGAAGCTTGTGGAAGGCTACCCTAAACGTTTGACCCAAGTTAAACAATTTAACAGCAATGCTACCAAATACTAATTGAGTGTTTGTGAACTTCTGACCCACTGGGAATGTGATGAAAGAAATAAAAGCTAAAATAAATCATTCTCTCTACTATTATTCTGACATTTCATTTTCTTAAAATAAATTGGTGAACCTAACTGACCTAAGACAGGGAATTTTTACTTGGATTAAATTTCAGGAATTGTGAAAAACTGAGTTGAAATGTATTTGGCTAAGGTGTATTTAAACTTCCGACTTCAACTGTATATGTTGACCAGATTCCAGACTAGTTCCCTCTGACATGCCTGACCTCTGCCCTCAGTGGGATAGCAGGTCTAGTAGCTCTCTGTGTCTGACAGACAACACAGCAGGAGGACAGAGATTCTACAGCACTTTGCCCTCCTTCTTTCTCAGATAGGGCCTCTTCTTCCCTCCACCAGGTCTGTTTCAATATTAATAATAAATGAAAGCCTCCTCCAGCTGGGGAAAATGGCTTTGGTCCTTTAAAGGTACGCTGTGGCTCATAATAAGGAGAGAAGGAGATGGACAGATCACAGGGTTTAAATTGTGATTTGAGCTTGTGATCTGAGCTACTGAATATTTGAGGAGCCAAGTAAAGGTGGTTGTGGGTGTCAATATGTGGACATTCTGAGTGATCGTCTGGAGACTCTGTTTCATTTGATATACACACTTGGGCAAAGCCTGGAACGTTCCACCTATTTGTTTTCTATTTGTAATCTCCAAACATTGTTTAAAGTGGCTGGTGATACATTTATCTTGATGTAATAAATGTATCACTAGCCACTTTAAACAATGCCACTTTATATAATGTTTACATACCCTACATTACTCATCTCATATGTATATACTGTACTCTATACCATCTACTGCATCTTGCCTATGCCATTCGGCCATCACTCATTCATATATTTTTATGTACATATTCTTATTCATTCCTTTACACTTGTGTGTATCAGGTAGTTGTTGTAAAATTGTTAGGTTAGATTACTTGTTAGATATTACTGCATGGTCGGAACTAGATGTACAAGCATTTCGCTACACTCGCATTAAATCAAATCAAATCAAATCACATTTATTTATATAGCCCTTCGTATATCAGCTGAAATCTCAAAGTGCTGTACAGAAACCCAGCCTAAAACCCCAAACAGCAAGCAATGCATGTGAAAGAGGCACGGTGGCTAGGAAAAACTCCCTAGGAAAAACTCCCTAGAAAGGCCAAAAGCCTAGGAAGAAACCTAGAGAGGAACCAGGCTATGAGGGGTGGCCAGTCCTCTTCTGGCTGTGCCGGGTGGATATTAACATCTGCTAACCAAAACATCTGCTAATCAAATAAGATTTGATTTGATTGAATAGCATTCTGATGAGCTATAGAAGTAGACTTGAATCTCTCTGATGGTTAGTGTATATGAAGAGCGTATGTCTCTGTAGCTGGGTGTAGAGGGGCCTCCTGCTCCTGTAGCGATGCCACTGTCCTTCCTCAACCTCTCCCTCCTACAGAACAGAAGCCAGGCAGCATGTTGTGTCTCTGACATTGATGAGATTCACACACACAGGCCTTCAGAGATAAGCCTGTGTTCACTGAAACACTGAGTATGGTTACATGCACACGGTAATACAATTATTGTGAATAGTCAGATTAATATAATAGTTTGATTTAAACGTTTGCATGCTTTGCAAAAATAACGATTTGCCTAGTAATCTGTATATATAGAAACATCTGACATCAGCCTCCTGAAGGGAGTTTGATAAATGCAGGAAATCGCCAATCAAAATGAACCTTCTACCAGAGCGACCATGTTATTTTTGGGAAGCCTATTTGATTTTGAGTTCTGACCTATACCGTTTGTATGTGAAAACTATTTACAAGATGCATACTTTCAGTTTTTCCGAACTCACTTCACTCGCTCATAAGAGGGAGGCTGGTGCTGCTGGTGCTGCTGGTGCTGCTGGTGCTGCTGGTGCTGCTGGTGCTGCTGGTGCTGCTGGTGCTGCCTCTGAAATACAACAACTCCGACTAAGCTGTTTACATTTTGAAAGATTGCTCAGAAAACCAGGTGTGTTAATCAGCAAATGCTTACTTCAATTATGACCGTACGCAGATTGAGATAAACAGAGGAAGGTGTTTACATGACTAATGCCATCCTCGGCCTACTGCCATAATCACTTCAATATCCAATTATTAGTGTGTATGTAACCTAACGTAACAGGCAATGAAAGATGCCTGAGCGGAGTCCACACTTCCGTTTTTCAGGGGACGCATTTGCATTCTGCATTCGCTTTTGTGTATTTGTACTTGCATAAGGTGAGTGTGCATGTGGACATTTGCAAAGGGGGGTTTGTAAAAATTCTGGAGTTTTGTCCATCTGCTGTGGAACGTGAGCGTGGTCTCCATGACGACAGCGCAGTCCCCTCCTTCCGGCTCACATCCGCAGGGTGCGCTGAGCTCGCCCAGAGACAGGCAGCCCAACCAAGTGTGCCGTCATAGCGAAAGATCATTCATTTATATGAACTATTTAAAAATCCATGAAGTTATTTATCTATCTTCAGTATTCAGTATCAGGTCCCCTGTCTCTGGAACTAGGTTATATCCTGAGTGGGTATGGAAAGGCAGCAAGTAGTGTGTGTGTGTGTGTGTGTGTGTGTGTGTGTGTGTGTGTGTGTGTGTGTGTGTGTGTGTGTGTGTGTGTGTGTGTGTGTGTGTGTGTGTGTGTGTGTGTGTGTGTGTGTGTGGGTGGGTGGGTGGGTGGGTGGGTGGGTGGGTGGGTGTGTGTGTGTGTGGGCAGGGGGGTGGGGGGGTGGCAAATAGACAGACAGTCTTTGAAGGTTTTGGCAGGCTCTTGAAGGAAGTGTTGTTTAATGTTTTGTCTGCATGTGAGTGGGTGAGGGGGGATTTGTGTGAATACAGTGGAAAGTGTGTGTGAGTGTGTTGGGGTTTAGGGGAAGGGGGGTAGAAGTTAGTCATGTTGTAATGGGGGATGGTTTGCTGCAGGATTTCTGGTTCACTCTTTCAGGACATCAGTTTCTTCTTCAGCTCACACACACACACACACACACACACACACACACACACACACACACACACACACACACACACACACACACACACACACACACACACACACACATACAGTCAGTCACATTAGCCGACCTTGACTTTTTCCACTGTGTTAGACCTTGCCTTTTTCCACTGTGTTAGACCTTGCCTTTTTCCCCAGTGTTAGACCTTGACTTTTCCCCCAGTGTTAGACCTTGACTTTTTCCCCAGTGTTAGACCTTTACTTTTTCCACTGTGTTAGACCTTGACTTTTTCCCCAGTGTTAGACCTTGACTTTTTCCACTGTGTTAGACCTTGCCTTTTTCCCCAGTGTTAGACCTTGACTTTTTCCCCAGTGTTAGACCTTGACTTTTTCCCCAGTGTTAGACCTTGACTTTTTCCCCAGTGTTAGACCTTGACTTTTTCCCCAGTGTTAGACCTTGACTTTTTCCACTGTGTTAGACCTTGCCTTTTTCCCCAGTGTTAGACCTTGACTTTTTCCACTGTGTTAGACCGTGACTTTTTCCACTGTGTTAGACTTTGCAAAAGGAATATAATCTTCCCTCAAATGAGAAAAGAACTCAGTTGTGTCTTCCATCTGTGTTTATGCAACTGTTTTAGTGTTATGTGGTCACTTCTGGGTCAAGACTAGTGCTAGTTCATGGGGCCATGAAGGTTCAGATAGCTTTTTTCCCTTAATAAATAAAATCATCACTGAAAAACTGCATTTTGTGTTTACTTGGGTTATCTTTGTGTAATATTTAAATTAATTTGATGATCTGAAACATTTAAGTGTGACAAATGTGCAATAAAATAAGAAATCAGGAAGGGGCAAATACTTTTTCACAGCACTGTATAATGAATCTGACTACATTTGCAGATGGGCTGAGACTAGAGCACAGTAGATCGCACTTAAGTTGATGAGAATGGCCTAGTGAGGTAGGACGTAAGGAAAGAGGGCACACTGATAGGCCAGGGAGAGTTGACCACTTAGCTCAGCCCTACGTTCCCAAGACACACACACACACACACACACACACACACACTGCCCCTGTTCTCCAGTGTTGCATAAGCTAAAGGGAGGTAGCAGGATGATGGGAAGTTTTTGAATTCCTTTCTGTTTCACTGTGTTCCAAATTCTTCCCTTCTGTGTGAAGAGGAAAAGTGTCTCTTAACCAATCCTTTCCTTGTCTCTCTCCTGCTTTCTTCTCCTAAATAGAACTCTGTCTGAACTAAAGTCTATTTCCTAGGTCTGCTGCCCTCTGTGTTTCTCCTCAGCTTTTACTTTTGGACAAGAGCAGCTGATCCACAACTCTAGTAGGGGCCATAATATCAATCACCATGTTTCAGACAGTAGCAAGACAGTAGGTGGTGAGGTATGTGAATTAATACAGGTGAGCTCCCTCTACCACACTTATTTTACAGCCTGGAAAGTCAAAGGCTGGATCAACACAAAATCAACAAGCTCTCACACTTTCTAACGAGCTTTTGACTCTCTTCCCTAAATGTGCTCAGTTTCACATCACGTGCATCTCTTGACTACATTTCACCCATCCCCCTCTCTTCCTCTCCTCTCCTCTAATTCCACGTAATGATTTAGGAACAGTGATTATCTCGACACGGTTTCCATGGAAATCACAACTATTCATGGCGGGTTCTGTGTGGAAGTCGGGCGATGTCACCCGCTTCTTTCAGACGAGCGCCTCACCCTTCACCCTGACAGAGACTTGGAGGGAGGGAGGGAGGGAGGGAGGGGAGGGAGGGAGGGATGGATGGATGGATGGAGGAATGGATGGAGGGAGGGAGGGATAGAGGGAGGGAGGGATGGAGGGAGGGAGGGGAGAAAAAGAGGTATAATAGTATGTGCATATGAAGAAGGCTGTAAGCAGCTTGGACGCATCATCCTGCCAGCTTTCTCCTTCTGGTTGAAGTCACTCGGGGTATGCTACACCTTAGACTCTGGAAATCCGCTGCGGAGTAACTAGGTCGCTGGGGTTATGGAATTCACGTAGTTATAATTTAGGATTTCCTTTAAAAAATATAATAATATGAAGAGAATAAAGACTACAATCAAGTTACTGTCTGTACTGTATATCATCACCACCTAAACCTATCACTCCCAAGCCTTCCCCCGAACTCTCAGTCACTCACATACATACACTCACACACTTCCCCCACCTTTCATTCAAACACTTCTTTCCTCTTATTCTCTCTCTCTCTCTTGCTCGCCCTCCCTCTACCCCTCCTTTCACTCTTTCCCCCCCACCCGGCCAGGCCTTCATTAGTTTCCATGGTGACAGTGGGTAGGCATTATTGCCGGCTGAGAACGGCTTCTCCCCTCCTTTGAGAGTAGCGGCAGTGGGGGCATTGTTCACCAGCGCTCTGCTGAATGGGAGAGAGGGATCAGGACAAGGGGAGAGAGAGGGGAGGAGGACAGGAGCACATTTTTGGGGATAGGGCAGTGCATTTGCAGAGTGGGGGAAGCAGGAGGAGAGAGAGAGAGAGAGAGAGAAAGAGAGAGAGAGAGAGAGAGAGAGAGGGGCAGTGTGGTGGAAGCTTGGGCAGAGTGAGTCAGAGAGAGTGAGAGAGAGCGAGAGAGAGAGAGAGTTAGAGAGAGAGAGGGGCAGTGTGGTGGAAGCTTGGGCAGAGTGAGTCAGAGAGAGTGAGAGAGAGCGAGAGAGAGAGTTAGAAAGAGAGAGAGAGAGTTAGAGAGAGAGAGAGAGAGAGAGAGAGGGGCAGTGTGGTGGAAGCTTGGGCAGAGTGAGTCAGAGAGAGTGAGAGCCTGGAGAAGGAAAGTCATGCAGCTTGACTGACTGACTAAAGAACCACACCAGTACTGTATAAATCCATCCAGGCTTCTCTCACAACAACCTTGTGGCTCTAAGGATATGCTGCTGGACTACAGTGGAGCCCTGTGATTAGTGTTAGTGTGTGTCGGACTGGAGGAGAGTGAGCCTATAGAGGTTTCAGGGAGAGAGAGAAAACGGATGGCAGCCTGGACTTAGCTGGTGAGTTCCTAGTTCCTACTGTGTGTGATTTGGTTTTACTATCCATGTGGGGACCAGAAGTCCTCACAAGGATAGTAAAATAAGGACAATTCTGACAAGTGGGGGCATTTTTCCAGTCCCCACAAGGAAAAGGGCTATTTTAGTCTTAGGGGTTAGGTTTAGGGTTAGAATTAGGGTTAGGAGTTAGGGTAAGGTTAAGTTTTAGTGTTTTGTGGTTAGGGTTAAAGTTAGGGTTAGGTTAAGGGTTAGGGGTTAGGGAAAATAGGATTTTGAATGGGAACATATTTTTTGGTCCCGACAAGGATGTGTGTGTGTGTGTGTGTGTGTGTGTGTGTGTGTGTGTGTGTGTGTGTGTGTGTGTGTGCGTGAGCGTGCGTGCGTGCGTGCATGCGGGCATGTGTCTGGTATTGTTTGAGCACTGTAATGTATGATAAATATTTGTATGTGCTTGTATCACTGACTTGTGAGTGTTTACACATTCTCTGTTCTCGCTCTGAGCCAAACTTACAGCAACTGACTGTGGCTGTACACATGCATAATGTAAGTATGTGTGTGTGAATACTGTATGTTATCGCTGAACCTCTGCCTGGGTCGAGGGGGTGTGTAGACGTGTATGGGATAGGAGCTGTCTGCAGAATGTGGGCTACTTCTCATAGCCTGTTGAAATATGCATGCTAGTGTACATATTTTATTGAGAGACTAACATCGGGGACAGTTTATGCCGCCTTCAGTCTCCCCCACAGGTGTTATTTCAGCTGTGTTGTGGTTTGTTACTCTATCTTCGTTTGTTTTTAACATTCATCTATCATACTTATGGATCATTTAGCTACAGAATCGAACCCTCGCATTGAAAGAGTTAGCCGAGCAGTGTGGGAATGAGCGTGGGAACTATATTAACCGTTTACATTCCTGCTTGGTGTGTGTATAGTCCTGGATCTTTGACTGATGAGGCGAGGAAGACTTTTCCCTTTCCCCCCTCAAGTTTAGATCATTTATGGTGCTTTTCAAGTGTAATGGCAGCAGTTTAAAATGTCCTCCTGATGATTTGACAACGCCCCGTTTATTCCATCTCAGTTAACTAGCAGAATGAGGAGGAGGTCATGTTGAATCAAGGTGTCACACCACTGATCTCATTCAGCTGACCACTACACTATCCCTAAAGATTACCCAGCCATAACAGCAAGGTCATTGACTATTACATTTACCAATATTTTGCTGGTAATACAAGCATTTGTCTATTCACACCATCCTTCAGCCAACTTGGGGGGGTTGTCTTGAGTCATATGGAGTCAGAGTGTTTCCATGACGACCGGCACCAGCTGTGCGAGGCAGGGGACTGTTGTGTTCCTGTAATCAACAACCTTTTGACCTGGGATCAATTTTTGTGATCCAGGAGTAAAGCCCCCCAGGCTGTAGGACATACAGTGGGGTCCATAGTTATTGGCGCCCTTGATAAAGATGCGCAAAACAGGATGTATAAAATAAATACTACTGTATATTGTATGCAATTTTGGGGGGCAAATTACATTATTTTATACTAATGCAACTGCCCATAGAAAGAGATTTTGGTTAATAAGTCATATTTGTTTGTAAAAAATGATTGGATTATTATAAATAAAATCAAACAAAATTACATCTGGATTAACATTCTACTTTTTTAAAGGAGAAGTTCACAAATTTTTTACATTTATTTTCACTCTTTCTGGGATTGTAGTTGATCGCCCCCCCCAAAAAAATGTTTTGATAGTTTGTTTAATTACAGAGAAAATTGGTAGACACATTTTTCTGTCATTACTTGCCATGGACAACAATGCATTATGAAAACGTGTATATCAGAAAACACTCCAAACCAACACATTGTACATCAAAATCCCATTCTGAACAATGTCTCTGCACTCACATTTTTTTCTATGTCCACTGTCTCATAAATCCATATTTTCATCTTTTTACTGTTGTTGCTGTAAACAGCATCGTTCAATCGTGGATTTATAACCACGGTTACAGATTATAACCATGATGAATATGATGATTTGAATGAACCTCTCCTTGATTGTCAGATAGTGGTTGTCTGATTTCCTCTCCTTGGTACATCCGGAAAGACGGGAGGAATAGATCGGTGGGAACAACCTTGGAGACAAGACTGCGGTGGCGCTGCCTGGCTGGCTACACCATACCACACACCCAAATACCAGGTTGAACACTCAGCATGATCAGGCTGCTGTATAACAGCTTAATTTCCCAGGGATGGTTTATATACGGGCCACCTGGGGTCCTCCACTGGAGGGCTGGCCCTGGCATTTCCTCTCTGTCTGCAGCGTGTCATTTTAGGATTTGGCGTCTGAGGGTTTAAATATTGATGGATGTCCAAAGAGTTGTTTTTGGCCCACGTCGATTTCAGGTGCCACTTTTGGGAGTGTGTGACGCAGTGTCTGTCTGAGGTTAAGAGTGTTGTTGTCATAGTAACAATAGTCCCTGGTTTCTCCCAGTCCTTAGTGAACTTTCACTCAGATTCGTTGGTGTGTTGGATTCTAAGAAGCACAAGCACAGTATGTTTACAATACAATACAATATATATATATATATATATATAGTACGTTACATTTTCTTCCATCAGAGCTTTAAACTCAGATAGAGATACCCTCTCCTCCAGTTTGAAAGTATTTTGTAGTTTGCTCCAGGACCAAGGAGCATTTTAGGAGAATGATTGTTTCCCCATTTCAGTCCTTTCCCTAGTAACTGAGAATGAGAGCACTGACTGAGAGGATTGTAGGCTATAGGATTGTGCTGTTGTTGTTAGTTGGGAGCAAAGATATGTAGGGAGGAGTCCAAGCACTGCTTTGTACACAAATATGTACCAGTGCTTAAGCCTTCTGGTGGGAAGGGAGTGCCACTTCACCATGTTGTGTAGTTCAGAATGATGGGTGAGTGGTCTTGCATTAGTGATGACCCTACACTCCCAGTGATACACTGCGTCCAGGGTACTGGTGGAGGCTTGTTTGTTTGTGTATGTGTCCATGTGTATCTGCGTGTACACTACTGGTCAAAAGTTTTAGAACACTTACTCATTAAAGGGTTTTTCTTTATATTTACTATTTTCTACATTGTAGAATAATAGTGAAGACATCAAAACTATGAAATAACACATATGGAATCATGTAGTAACCAAAAAAGTGTTAAACAAATCAAAATATATTTTGTATTTGAGATTCTTCAAATAGCCACCCTTTGCCTTGATGACAGCTTTGCACACTCTTGGCATTTTCTCAACCAGCTTCACCTGGAATGCTTTTCCAACAGTCTTGAAGGAGTTCCCACATATGCTGAGCACTTGTTGGTCTTGAAGGAGTTCCCACATATGCTGAGCACTTGTTGGCTGCTTTTCCTTCACTCTGTGGTTCAACTCATCCCAAACCATCTCAATTTGTTTGAGGTCGGGGGATTGTGGAGTCCAGGTCATCTGATGCGGCACTCCATCACTCTCCTTCTTGGTAAAATAGCCCTTACACAGCCTGGAGGTGTGTTGGGTCATTGTCCTGTTGAAAAACAAATGATAGTCCCACTAAGCCGAAACCAGATGGGATGGCGTATTGCTGGAGAATGCTGTGGTAGCCATGCTGGTTAAGGATATCTTGAATTCTAAATAAATCCCAGACAGTGCCACCAGCAAAGTACCCCCACACCATCACACCTCCTCCTCCATGCTTCACGGTGGGAAACACACATGCGGAGATCATCCGTTCATCCACACCACGTCTCACAAAGACACAGAGGTTGGAACCAAAAATCTCCAATTTGGACAAATTTCCACCGGTTTAATGTCCATTGCTCGTGTTTCTTGGCCCAAGCAATTCTCTTCTTCTTATTGGTGTCCTTTATTAGTGGTTTCTTTTCAGCAATTCGACCATGAAGGCCTGATTCACGCAGTCTCCTCTGAACAGTTGATGTTGAGATGTGTCTGTTACTTGAACTCTGTGAAGCATTTATTTGGGTTGCAATTTCTGAGGCTGGTAACTCTAATGAACTTATCCTCTGCAGCAGAGGTAACTCTGGGTCTTCCTTTCCTGTGGCGGTCCTCATGAGAGCCAGTTTCATCATAGCGCTTGATGGTTTTTGCGACTGAACTTGAAGAAACGTTCAAAGTTATTGAAATTTTCCATATAGACTGACCTTCATGTCTTAAAGTAATGATGTACTGTCGTTTCTCTTTGGTTATTTGAGCTGTTCTTGCCATAATATGGACTTGCCATAATATTCACTTTTAACAAGGCACACCTGTTAATTGAAATGCTTTCTAGGTGACTACCTCATGAAGCTGGTTGAGAGAATGCCAAGAGTGTGCAAAGCTGTCATGGGTGGCTATTTGAAGAATCTCAAATATAAAATATATTTTGATTTGTTTAGTACTTTTTTGGTTACTACATGATTCCATATGTGTTATTTCATAGTTTTGATGTCTTCACTATTATTCTACAATGTAGAAAATAGTAAAAATAAAGAAAAACCCTTGAATAGTATGTGTGGGTTTGTTCATTATAGAATGTGTGGGTTTGTTCATTATAGTATGTGTGGGTTTGTTCATTATAGAATGTGTGGGTTTGTTCATTATAGTATGTGTGGGTTTGTTCATTATAGTATGTGTGGGTTTGTTCATTATAGAATGTGTGGGTTTGTTCATTATAGTATGTGTGGGTTTGTTCATTATAGTATGTGTGGGTTTGTTCATTATAGAATGTGTGGGTTTGTTCATTATAGTATGTGTGGGTTTGTTCATTATAGAATGTGTGTGTGTTCCAGCAGGATTGATTAGCCAGTCTGTAAGCGTTAGGGGCACTCTCTAGTGAAGCATGCGTGTTGTGTCTAGGAGAATCTTTAGCAACACAGAGGGGGAACAATCACACACACACACACACACACAGACAAACTCACACACACACACCACACACTGCCTTCATCTAAATAAAAGAGCAGAGCAGTGTACATGTGTGTTTGTTTGAGAGCCAAGTCAATGTAGTTCTAGCAGTCAAGAGGATCTTTAACGTCTCCTATCTTTAGAGCTGACCCCATTTAGTCCACTGGTCGATTGTTTGGTCCATAGGCTGTTGGTCGACCAATATTTTGTTAGTTGAGCAGTCTAAAATATATATTTATTTTTTATGGTACACGAGACACCTGTCTGATTCACACAGATCTCAGTGGACTAGTCCACTGTGGAGGCCACAGGGATGGCACACCAGTATCACCAGTAGTACATTTACCCTTAATTACCATCATTTCTCATCTACAATATTGGTTTGGTTACGGTCATTTCTGTTAATGCATTCAATATATTATTATTACAGTCTTTTACACTTCTCGTTGTCGGATTGGACACATTGTTGGCGGAATGCACAACCTAGGCTACTCTTGTGAGGAACAAGTTTAGGTTAATTTCATTCCATTTAAGAGAGTTGTCAATTTATTCATTGTCTTTTGTTTGGAGCGCTCCTGTCAATGTTGAGTAAGGTCACGCACTTGATCATGCATAGAAGTATAGTAGGCTACCTGGCCTGCATGTCAATCAATGTTGAGTAAGGTCACGCACCTGATAATGCATAGAAGTACAGTAGGCTACCTGGCCTGCATGTCAATCAATGTTGAGTAAGGTCACGCACCTGATCATGCATAGAAGTATAGTAGGCTACCTGGCCTGCATGCAAATGTAGACCTATAAATACTCCCATTTGGGGATCTGATATTATTTATGATTGTCTTAACTCACCAGCACTGTGGCACTTCTCAAAGTATTTTTTTCTGTCTGTTTTTACATCCATTAAGAATGACAACAGTTCCTCAACGTAGCCTATTTGAAGAAAATGTCCAGCTCTCTTTTGATAACCACTCAGTGTGAAAGGGGGAAAAATGTAATGCTCTGATCTGGGGGAAACGTCATAAAATAGGCCTACCTGATTACTTCTTATCCCTTGTGCAAATAGCCTACAGCTGTGTCTGTCAGGAGCTCACTGGAGCAGGAAACTCTGAGGGCCCAGAATATTTTATACAATGTTGTAAGTTTGCTAGCAGAGCTTGAGGCCGGACCAATTAATAGTTGATACAATGGTTTCAAGTTCCTTCCAGACAGCCCATGTGTAGCCAATGTGATTTATAGGATATTTATTTTGATCAGGATATTTTCTACCTGCAGGCTGCGAGGTTTTTATTTGTTGGCTTTATGTAGGCTATTTTTACATAGTTGGCAATGGCAATAGAAGTTAGTTTGATAATTTTGATTAACCACATGATAATGATTTTGAGAAAACTTTATTAATAAATTAAATGAAAATGTTCCACGAAAATGTGCAAATAACAATCATAACTGTCATGCAGATGAGTAGAAATGGTAAGATGAATTGGCACTTCAAATGGAAACGTTTGCCAACCCCTTGTGTAGCCTATTAGGAGCAGCGTAACAGCAGGAGAATCTGCGAAGAAGAAGAGGATCAGGTACAGGTATTTTCTTCTGGTTAGGCTATCTTGATCTCTGGCTCCCTCTTGAGTCATTTGTAAGTCTTGGTTGTTTAATCACAATGTGCTTAAAGCATCAGACAAGCTCAGTAGCTTACATATAGTTGATTTTATTAACATTTTGACTGATCGATTGGTCTAAAGAACAGACCAATGTAGGTCGACCAAGATTTTACTTACCTCGCACCTCCTCTAGGGTAGGAGACCATTTCCCTCTCATTCTGTCTCCTGTTTTAAAGAGCTTCTTTACTTGGAAAGGAAGCAGGGACCGCGAGGTATCACTGCTCATGCTGGAGCTGTGTCTTTGTAGTGCCCTACTCTAGTCTCCTACCAGTCTGGGGAAGAAGAAGGATGAGTTCCAGGGGCGAGTAACGGGATATTTAACGAACCCAAAGATCCCTCTCTGCGCCGTAGGCCACGGTGTGTGTGTAAGTGTGTGTGTGCCTGGGCGGGTGGGCGTGAGTGTGTCTGTGAGGATGTAAGACTTCAGTCCAGGCCCTCTTCACTAACAGGAGGATTTTTTAAATGTTGCTTTAAAGCTGGAAACTCAGTGCTTATACTCACATATGTGTCTGTGACAGGAATACCTTCAGCTGTAATATTCTGCTTTATAGATCCACATAAATACATCACAAAGAAAGCTTATTTTATTTCTCTCATTGACCACAAATTGTAGTTGGTGCGTATGATGCTGCTGCTGTGCTCTGTTATTAGATATGCCAGTGGTTGCTACTGTTGCAAGAATAGAAATAGGGATGTGGTTATATTTTTACCACAGCATAGGATCATTAAATGTTGTTATGGGCACCGCGTTTGTTTTGTGATGCAGTTTTCTGAAAAACAATTTTGGTTGCCGACATGAGTTCATTTTCAGGAATTCTCTCCACCCAGACTAAAGATCTACATACGTCCATTCTCCACACTCCAAGCTTTGACCAATACACTCTTAGAAAAAAAGGTGCTATCTAGAACCTAAAAGGGTTCTTCAGCTGTCCCCATAGGAGAACTCTTTGAAGGTAGAACCCTTTTGGGTTCCATGTAGAACCATTTCTACAGGGTGTTCCACATAGAACCCAAAAGGGTTCTTCCTGGAACCAAAAAGGGTTCTCTTTTGGGGACAGACGAAGAACCCTTTTGGAACCTCTTTCTAAGAATGTAGGCTTCCTCTATCTCACTAATACGGTCATTTAGCTTAGCAGACATTTGATATCCACACTGATTGTACAATATGTGGTCCGTATGGGAATCAAAGCCTCTGGTGTTGTATTGCAGTATAATTGCCTCCCTTCCCTACATTAACTGTCCTCTTCCCCCCTACTGTAATTGCCCTCTACGCCCCTACTGTAACTGCCCCCCCCTGCTGTAACTGCTCCCTGCCCCCTACTGTAACTGCCCCCCGTGCTGTAACTGCTCCCTGCCCCTCTACTATAACTGCCCCCCCTGCTGTAACTGCTCCCTGCCCCCCTACTATAACTGCCCCCACAGGCTGTGGCAGTTGCAGGTGGCAGACAGGTGACAGGTGGTCAGGTGTGCTGTAGCCACAGGTCTGTGAAAGTGAAACACAGCCCAGGAGATCATCAATGACAATGTCACCATGATCCACTGTGGTTCCCTCTTTAGAAATCTAAAGTGGGGGCTGATTTTGCCAACGGACATATGGAATAGGATATGGCTGCCATTACAGTCAGCTGACCTGGCGGTTCGTTGAACAACCCCAGCTGCTTTGCTGCAATATATTTACTCCACTTATGTAGTCATTTCTGGCTTTCAATAGATTCATGAATATTGCAAATACTGTACATGTGTTCACTCACTGTAAGTTGCTGTGGATAACATCTTCTGCTAATTGAACATGCTATCATACTAAATTATCTTTGATATCTGTAGCCTAGTGTGACAGACCTCTCATTAAGAGCCCACTGGCCAGGCCAGTTTCCATGATTTGACTAAGTGAACAGGAAACTGGCCCTGGCAGCCCCAGTCCCAGTTTCCTGTGGGCTTGCTAACATGCCTTAGAGTGGTGCTCTGCAAAACACTAGAGTCATTAGAGAGGAAATAGGGTCCTTTATTACCCTGTCTACTCTACACCTGTGTTCTATAACCAAGGCCACGTTGTGTGTGTGTGTGTGTGTGTGTGTGTGTGTGTGTGTGTGTGTGTGTGTGTGTGTGTGTGTGTGTGTGTGTGTGTGTGTGTGGAGGTTCTACTGTAACATGTAGACTATTGTTTGAGGTGTTAGGGGAGAAAAGGACATCAGGGATATCACAAGACCATTATGTTTTTCTTATCATTTCAAGTACATGAGTCACCTAAACTGTTGAAACTTCCTCTCCGAGTCACACGCTATTCACCGCAGAGTTGTGGAAACAGGAGCGGTAGTTGGCGAGAGGACTCATGCTGACACTGCAATTTAGAGGCCCAAAAGGCTGAGTGACATTTTGAAACTGGTAATGACGTCAAATGAAAATAAAAAAGGCCAGTTAAAGTGCACTGTGTGCAGTGACCTGTCTGTCTGTCTGTCTGTCTGTCTGTCTGTCTGTCTGTCTGTCTGTCTGTCTGTCTGTCTGTCTGTCTGTCTGTCTGTCTGTCTGTCTGTCTGTGTTTGTAGTCCAGGGTTCATTAACACAGGAGATCAGAGATCAGTGTCATGTCTTCAACACAACCCTCCTACACTCTCACCCCTCCCACACTCTCACCCCTCCCACACTCTCACCCCTCCTACACTCTCACCCCTCCCACACTCTCACCCCTCCCACACTCTCACCCCTCCTATACTCTCACCCCTCCCACACTCTCACCCCTCCCACACTCTCACCCCTCCTACACTCTCACCCCTCCCACACTCTCACCCCTCCCACACTCTCACCCCTCCCACACTCTCACCTCTCCTACACTCTCACCCCTCCTACACTCTCACCCCTCCCACACTCTCACCCCTCCCACACTCTCACCCCTCCCACACTCTCACCCCTCCCACACTCTCACCCCTCCTACACTCTCACCCCTCCCACACTCTCACCCCTCCCACACTCTCACCCCTCCCACACTCTCACCCCTCCCACACTCTCACCCTCCCCTCCCACACTCTCACCCCTCCTACACTCTCACCCCTCCCACACTCTCACCCCTCCCACACTCTCACCCCTCCTACACTCTCACCCCTCCCACACTCTCACCCCTCCCACACTCTCACCCCTCCCACACTCTCACCCCTCCTACACTCTCACCCCTCCTACACTCTCACCCCTCCCACACTCTCACCCCTACCACACTCTCACCCCTCCTACACTCTCACCCCTCCCACACTCTCACCCCTCCCACACTCTCACCCCTCCTACACTCTCACCCCTCCCACACTCTCACCCCTCCCACACTCTCACCCCTCCCACACTCTCACCCCTCCCACACTCTCACCCCTCCCACACTCTCCCCCTCCTACACTCTCACCCCTCCCACACTCTCACCCCTCCCACACTCTCACCCCTCCCACACTCTCCCCCCTCCCACACTCTCACCCCTCCTACACTCTCACCCCTCCACACTCTCACCCCTCCCTCACACTCTCACCCCTCCCACACTCTCACCCCTCCCACACTCTCACCCCTCCCACACTCTCACCCCTCCTACACTCTCACCCCTCCCACACTCTCACCCCTCCCACACTCTCACCCCTCCCACACTCTCACCCCTCCTACACTCTCACCCCTCCCACACTCTCACCCCTCCCACACTCTCACCCCTCCCACACTCTCACCCCTCCCACACTCTCACCCCTACCACACTCTCACCCCTCCCACACTCTCACCCCTCCTACACTCTCACCCCTCCCACACTCTCACCCCTCCCACATTCTCACCCCTCCCACACTCTCACCCCTCCCACACTCTCACCCCTCCTACACTCTCACCCCTCCCACACTCTCACCCCTCCCACACTCTCACCCCTCCCACATTCTCACCCCTCCCACACTCTCACCCCTCCCACACTCTCACCCCTCCTACACTCTCACCCCTCCCACACTCTCACCCCTCCCACACTCTCACCCCTTCCACCTCTACTCTTCTCTTTCCTCTAATTCTCTCTTCTCCACCAAACCCACCTGGTGTGGTCTGGACAGACCTAGTTGTCCTGTCCTGGGCCTCATCCCAACCCCAGACCAAGGCAGTACAGTATCTATCTTCCCCCACAGGACCACTCTGACTGTCAACATCAGGGTGACACTCCCCTCTACAGGAACACACCCGTTGGGTCCTATGGAGGAACCTACCACACGTGTGAAGGAAAAGAGAGGGAGGAGGGGTATGAAGCCATGCTGGAGAGAGGTTAAGGGTGAGGATGAGGGGGAAGCTGGTCTCATCCCTCCCTGTCAGTGATAGCAGCACACTAACATAAACACACACACACACACACTCACACACACACAGTCTAGGATTGCCTCTTTAAATGCCATTTCCTGCTGCTGGTGTCTTGATAAACTGTTTCAGAGTGATGATACAGGCTGTACGAGACACAGGCCATTTGTCTAACTGACAGTACTGTTACATAGCTGGTAAATATGACAGTGTGGGAGAATGTGGGGTTTCAGTGAGATGTTATTTTGTGGCAGTGAGAGATGTCTTTAGGTTGTCTGTGACATTTTCTAAGTGTGGGGGGTGTGTTTTTTCGGGCTCTTTGGGAAAGACAGTGGCTTTGTAGGGCTATGTTTTTGGCCTCAGTAAAATATTATTCTGTAGTAGCGGTGGGACCTTTAACAAGAGCTGTAAGATGTTAAAGTGGGAGTGTAATGTTAACAATGTTAACATAAGTTATTGTGGTCTCACTCTCAGTTTAGTGTTTGGTGTCTTTGAGGACCGGGCTTAGCTGTGGAAGAGTAGTAGTGAACATTTCTGAACTAAGTGTGTGTGTGTTGTGTGTGTGTTTGTATGGGCATTTGTGGGTGTGTGACCAGTGGCATTGGGTGCAGGAAGTTGAGGGGGGAGGGTGAACATAAATTCATTATTAACATTCCATCATCAATCAAGCAATCAAGTCATGCTGTCACCTGGTTGGTTAGTCTGTCAGCTGGTCCTGGTAAGTCATAGTGATTGGTTAAATCAGACCAGTCAATATATGTTAAGATAATAATCTTTTCACACTTCAGAAGCCCTTAGTCAGTAACCGATAGCATACAGAATATTGACCAATGTAATCCAGAGGGAATCAAGTCTCAGAATCTACATAATCCTATGGAAATTAATGGATAACAAAATGAAATGATAGGCCATTTTCTCTTGGCTAGTAGTTGGTAGGGACATGACTGGTGTTTACTGTAGTAGAGCCAACCTTCCTTAGTGACAGTGGACAAGGTGGGACTGCTGTTTTCCACCAGCTGTGTGTGTGTGTGTGTGTGTGTGTGTGTGTGTGTGTGTGTGTGTGTGTGTGTGTGTGTGTGTGTGTGTGTGTGTGTGAGTGTGAGTGTGAGTGTGTGTGTGTGTGAGTGTGTGTGTGTGTTCTTCTTTCCAACGAGATGCTGTGTCTCTGTTTGGGGCTGGTAGTTCGACATTAGAGTTGTAACATTTTCACAGTGAAACAGTGAAAGGCTCCATTGAAGGAAGGCAGGGTGAATGGCAGGCACCAGTAGTTTCTAGAACAGGTTGGTGAGGTTTGTAAAACCCCCTGCCTATCTTCCTGTCCATCCGTCCAGGCTTTGTCCTAATTACCAAGTGGAGGCAGGAGAGAGGAGTCTGTCACTACTACATTACATCCCAAGGCTACGCTACTGTAATCTACCACATCCACACAGGAACACACTTTACTGTGGGAACCCATAACAACATCCTCATAACATATATAAAAGTCCTCATAAGCCATATAAAAGTCTTCATAGCCCATATAAAAGTCCTCATAACCCATATACAAGTCTTCATAACTTATATAAACGTTATCATAACCATTTAAAGATCCTCATAACCAATGTTCCCTCTAAGCTGCGTGCTTGTCTTAAAGGGACAGTGTTGTATTTTGAGACAGGCTTGAATAAGCTAAGTAGCCAATAGGCAGAGGGTAGCATCATTTCTCTGATTCTCTGTAATAATGGTATATGAATAATGATGCATTATATTTTCTAAAATGGTTTCTTGCATCAAACAACACAACAACATTTCAGTCAACTTCTGAGTGGATAAACATGTTCATGTCAAGACCTGCTTGTTTTTTATCAGACGAGTCATAGAATGTAGGTCTACATTAAACACCACACATTGGCTGCTACTGTAGGCTGAATGATAGAACAGCTATTTCCATGTTAAAATGTTATGTGATGCATTTTCTCTATTGTTTTTGATGGTAGGCCACTCTGGTAGGCCTGCATTATTATCAAATAGCCACAGTAGTCTACTTGACCACTGTTATAACTGTAACTTAAAACGGGTACAGCCTCAGTCTTCACAGTAAATGCGTGTAGGAAGTTGTACAGAATTTTTATAACATTCAAGTTTGCGCTCAGCAGACCTGAAATCTGCTCAGTGACGAAAACAATTACAGGGAGCATTGCTCATAACCAATATAGAAGTCATCATAACCCATATAAAAGTTATCATAACCCATATCAATACCTCATAACCCATATCAAAGTCCTCATATTCCTTATAAAAGTCCTCATACCCCATAAAAAAAGTCCTCTTACCCAATATAAAAGTCACCATAACCCTTATCAAAGTCCTCATAAACACAGGCTCTGTCACAGATGACTCCTTATTCCCCAGAATACTTTTAAACTTCTAAAAGTAGCACACTAGCAGGGTCATTTGACATATATCCTTAGTCATGCAGTATGTGACTCTGGTCAAAAGTAGTGCACCATCTGCAGAATTGGGTGTCTTCCTGGTGTAGCCTACAGTACATGAGTCAGCTGTTAGAGAAGCAGGCTTTAAGATCCAGTCCCAGTGATATCTATCCAGTCACATGGTTGCTGAGCAACATGCATGATGATGATTTACCGCTGTTTTCAACCACACACTGGTTTCCTCTTAACATCATCAGCTAGTGGAAGCAACAGGGGCCTCACTGAACGGTCTCAGTGCTCTGATATTGCAGCAGGTATGGTCGGGGTGTGTGTGTTAGGCTGCTGTGATGGCCTTTAGTCACTGTTGAAGAGGATGAGGATGTGTATCCCCTCCTACAGCTGACCTCTACACACACCACACCACACCACACAAACAGTACACTGACTCAGCTCTATTTTTACACTCTATCCCACTGAGATGGAGCCTTGCAGTGTGTGTGTATGTATTTATTATGGATTCCCATTAGCTGCTGCAGCTACTCTGCAGCTACTCTGCTGCTGCAGTTTATACAATTTTAAAATCATTACAATACATTCATAGATTTCACAACACACTGTGTGCCCTCAGGCCCCTACTCCACCACTACCACATATCTACAGTACAATATCCATGTGTATGTGTGTGTATAGTGCGTATGTTTTCGTGTGTGTTGCTTCACAGTCCCTGCTATTCCATAAGGTGTGTTTTTATCCGTTTTTTTTTATCACATTTTACTGCTTGCATCAGTTACTTGATGTGGAATAGAGTTCCATTTAGTCATGGCTCTATGTAATACTGTGCACCTCCTGTAGTCTGTTCTGTACTTGGGGACTGTGAAGAGACCTCTTGTGGCATGTGTTATGGGGTACGCATGGGTGTCCGAGCTGTGTGCCAGTAGTTCATGAAGTCAAGTAGTGATGAAGTCAATCTCTCCTCCACTTTCAGCCAGGAGAGATTGACATGCATATTATTAATATTAGCTCTCTGTGTACATCCAAGGGCCAGCCGTGCTGCCCTGTTCTGAGCCAATTGCAATTTTCCTAAGTCCCTTTTTGTGGCACCTGACCACATGACTGAACAGTAGTCCAAAACTAGAGCCTGTAGGGCCTGTCTTGTTGATAGTGTTGTTAAGAAGGTAGAGCAGCACTTTATTATGGACAGACTTCTCCCCATCTTAGCTACTGTTGTATCAATATGTTTTGACCATGACCGTTTACAATCCAGGGCTCCTCCAAGCAGTTTAGTCACCTCAACTTGCTCGATATCCACTTTATTTATTACAAGATTTATTTGAGATTTAGGGTTTAGTGAATGATTTGTCCCAAATAAAATCCTTTACATTTTTGTATTAGCAAACCTAGGCATGGCATGCCAGCAACAAGCACTGACACTACACATCCAAGTATATCTGACTGATAATTTTTCAAAATTACAATGCTTGTCTTTCATAATTTAATTATGAAAGACAAGCATTGTAATTTAGAATTCTGTAAAGTGAGTGTCAGATATACTTGGATGTGTAGTGTCAGTGCTTGTTGCTGGCATGCCATGCCTAGGTTTGCTTGCCTATGAAAAAATCATTAAAGTAGTTGGCAATATCAGTGGGTTTTGTGATGAATGAGTCGTCTGATTCAATAAATGATTGAGCTGAGTTTGCATTTTTTCCCAAAATTTCATTGAAGGTGCTCCAAAGATTTTTACTATCATTCTCGTTGTCATTTATCTTTGTTTCATAGTGTAGTTTCTTCTTCTTTTTATTCAGTTTAGTTACATGATTTCTCAATTTGCAGTATGTTTGCAAGTCGGTTGTGTAGCCAGACTTATTTGCCATTCCTTTGCCTCATCCCTCTCAACTAATGATGCACCGATATGCCATTTTTGGCCAATACCGATATCCGATATTTTCCTTGACAAAATAAAATTATACCGATAACAGATATTTAACATTTTTGTGGCCTTTTAAGTATTCTAGTACAGTTAAATTGTTAACACACACACGTGGACGCAGCGGTCTAAGGCACTGCATCTCAGTGCAAGAGGCGTTACTTCAGTCCTTGGTTCGAATCCAGGCTGTATCACATCTGGCCGTGATTGGCAGTCCCGTAGGGCAGTGCACAATTGGCCCAGCGTCGTCCGGGTTTGGCCGGGGTAGGCCGTGTTTGTAAGTAAGAATTTGTTCTTAACTGACTTGCCTAGTTAAAATAAGGTTACACACTCACACACACACACACACCACACTGACCAAAAAGTTATTTTGTTGGCATTTACGTATGTCCCCATTACCAATAAAACATCATCAAAACCTATTTCTTTCACTTACTTGCTGTGCTGTTTCATTGTTCATTTGTTCAGTCGTTTCATTCTCCACCAGGATTTCTATGGAACACCGTTTGGGTTTTTGCGTGTCAAAAAAGATACACGTCAAATAATACCCCCAGAGGTTGCGGTTGAACAAATGCTTTATTACCAACGCAGTATTGTAAACACATCGTTCGTGGCCGGTGTTTGCTTGTTTGAAGACTTTTTGTACAGCTTTGACAGTGCTACTGATACTAGTAGTGGTGGCGCTTGGCCTGCACGAGCAAATTCAGAACACACAACATTCTGTAATAGAACTGTGTTATTTGACGTGTCAAGTTACAGGCTTATTTATTGTGTCAAATAGTGGTATTTGACGTGTATCTTTTTTGACACGCAAAGACCGAAACGATGTTCCATAGTATGTCGTGAAGCTAATAGCAGTGACGCTGTTACTGTGTAACTCCTGTAGGGCAACAACTGAAAAATAGCGCACTTGGTAGTGTGTACCGGTGCTCGACCAGTCGGCGAAAGCTAACATCAAATCAAATCAAATGTATTTATATAGCCCTTCTTACATCAGCTGATATCTCAAAGTGCTGTACAGAAACCCAGCCTAAAACCCCAAACAATAAGTAATGCAGGTGTAGAAGCACGGTGGCTAGGAAAAACTCCCCAGAAAGGCCAAAACCTAGGAAGAAACCTAGAGAGGAACCAGGCTATGAGGGGTGGCCAGTCCTCTTCTGGCTGTGCCGGGTGGAGATTATAACATAACATGGCCAAGATGTTCAAATGTTCATAAATGACCAGCATGGTCAAATAATAATAATCACAGTAGTTGTCGAGGGTGCAACAAGTCAGCACCTCAAGAGTAAATGTCAGTTGGCTTTTCATAGCCGATCATTGAGAGTATCTCTACCGCTCCTGCTGTCTCTAGAGAGTTGAAAACAGCAGGTCTGGGACAGGTAGCACGTCCGGTGAACAGGTCAGGGTTCCATAGCCGCAGGCAGAACAGTTGAAACTGGAGCAGCAGCACGGCCAGGTCATCATGCCAGGTAGTCCTGAGGCATGGTCCTAGGGCTCGGGTCCTCCGAGAGAGAGAAAGAAAGAAAGAGAGAAAGAGAATTAGAGAGAGCATACTTAAATTCACACAGGGCACCGGATAAGACAGGAGAAATACTCCAGATATAACTGACTGACCCTAGCCCCCTGACACATAAACTACTGCAGAATAAATACTGGAGGCTGAGACAGGAGGGGTCAGGAGACACTGTGGCCCCATCCGATGATACCCCCGGACAGGCCCAAACAGGCAGGATATAACCCCACCCACTTTGCCAAAGCACAGCCCCCACACCACTAGAGGGATACCTTCAACCACCAACTTACCATCCTGAGACAAGGCCGAGTATAGCCCACAAAGATCTCCGCCACGGCACAACCCAAGGGGAGGCGCCAACCCAGACAGGAAGACTACGTTAGTGACTCAACCCACTCAAGTGACATACCCCTTCTAGGGACGGCATGGAAGAACACCAGTAAGCCAGTGACTCAGCCCCTGTAATAGGGTTAGAGGCAGAGAATCCCAGTGGAGAGAGGGGAACCGGCCAGGCAGAGACAGCAAGGGCGGTTCGTTGCTCCAGTGGCTTTCCGTTCACCTTCACACTCCTGGGCCAGACTACACTCAATCATAGGAATTCTAATTGTCCCTAGAAATTCTAGGGACAATTAGGAGGCCTGCGTCTTGTGACTGTAGCGTACGTGTAGGTATGTACGGCAGGACCAAATCGGAAAGATAGGTAGGAGCAAGCCCATGTAATGCTTTGTAGGTTAGCAGTAAAACCTTGAAATCAGCCCTTGCCTTAACAGGAAGCCAGTGTAGGGAGGCTAGCACTGGAGTAATATGATAAAAAATTTTGGTTCTAGTCAGGATTCTAGCAGCCGTATTTAGCACTAACTGAAGTTTGTTTAGTGCTTTATCCGGGTAGCCGGAAAGTAGAGCATTGCAGTAGTCCAGCCTAGAAGTAACAAAAGCATGGATTAATTTTTCTGCGTCATTTTTGGACAGAAAGTTTCTGATTTTTGCAATGTTACGTAGATGGAAAAAAGCTGTCCTTGAAACAGTCTTGATATGTTCTTCAAAAGAGAGATCAGGGTCCAGAGTGACACCGAGGTCCTTCACAGTTTTATTTGAGACGACTGTACATCCATCAAGATTAATTGTCAGATTCAACAGAAGATCTCTTTGTTTCTTGGGACCTAGAACAAGCATCTCTGTTTTGTCCGAGTTTAAAAGTAGAACGTTTTTAGCCATCCACTTCCTTATGTCTGAAACACAGGCTTCTAGCGAGGGCAATTTTGGGGCTTCAACATGTTTCATTGAAATGTACAGCTGTGTGTCATCCACATAGCAGTGAAATTTAACATTATGTTTTCGAATGACATCCCCAAGAAGTAAAATATATAGTGAAAACAATCGTGGTCCTAAAACGGAACCTTGAGGAACACGAAAATTTACAGTTGATTTGTCAGAGGACAAACCATTCACAGAGACAAACTGATATCTTTCCGACAGATAAGATCTAAACCAGGCCAGAACTTGTCCGTGTAGACCAATTTGGGTTTCCAATCTCTCCAAAAGAATATGGTGATCGATGGTATCAAAAGCAGCACTAAGATCTAGGAGCACGAGGACAGATGGAGAGCCTCGGTCTGATGCCATTAAAAGGTCATTTACCACCTTCACAAGTGCAGTCTCAGTGCTATGATGGGGTCTAAAACCAGACTGAAGCGTTTCGTATACATTGTTTGTCTTTAGGAAGGCAGTGAGTTGCTGCGCAACAGCTTTTTCAAAAATGTTTGAGAAGAATGAAGATTCGATATAGGCCGATAGTTTTTTATATTTTCTGGGTCAAGATTTGGCTTTTTCAAGAGAGGCTTTATTACTGCCACTTTTAGTGAGTTTGGTACACATCCGGTGGATAGAGAGCCGTTTATTATGTTCACGACAGAGAACAGTTGATTGTCAAGGGCAATGAATTCCATTATCTTGTCATTAATGGATTTTGCCTTTGAGTTGTCTCACTGAAATATTCTTACTCTTTCAAATGACTGCTCGACTTGTTGTCTGCTCGATCCACACAGCAGACATTGTGGGCTAGGTTAGGAATGCTGTGTTTCACATGTAGCACAAAATCTTACGTTACGTCATGTACCTACGTCATATAGGTATGCACGTCAGCTTTGACATCGGTTAAATTTAATCTTACATCTAGATGTTCCGCTAGCGGAACGCCTCACCAATATCGAATGGTAGAGCGTGGCGCGAAATACAAATACCTTAAAAATGCTATAACTTCAATTTCTCAAACATATGACTATTTTACACCATTTTAAAGACAAGACTCTCGTTAATCTAACCACATTGTCCGATTTCAAAAAGGCTTTACAGCGAAAGCAAAACATTAGATTATGTCAGGAGAGTACCCTGCCAAAAATAATCACACAGCCATTTTCAAAGCAAGCATATATGTCACAAAAACCAAAACCACAGTTAAATGCAGCACTAACCTTTGATGATCTTCATCAGATGACACTCCTAGGACATTATGTTATACTATACATGCATGTTTTGTTCAATCAAGTTCATATTTATATCAAAGACCAGCTTTTTTACATTAGCATGTGACGTTCAGAACTAGCATACCCCCCGCAAACTTCCGGTGAATTTACTAAATTACTCACGATAAACGTTCACAAAAAACATAACAATTATTTTAAGAATTATAGATACAGAACTCCTCTATGCACTCGATATGTCCGATTTTAAAATAGCTTTTCGGTGAAAGCACATTTTGCAATATTCTCAGTAGATAGCCCGGCATCACAGGGCTAGCTATTTAGACACCCAGCAAGTTTAGCCTTCACCAAACTCCGATTTACTATTAGAAAAGTTTGATTACCTTTGGTGTTCTTCGTCAGAATGCACTCCCAGGACTTCTACTTCAATAACAAATGTTGGTTTGGTCCAAAATAATCCATAGTTATATCCAAACAGCGGCGTTTTGTTCGTGCGTTCAAGACACTATCCGAAGTGTAAATAAGGGTCACGAGCATGGCGCATTTCGTGACAAAAGATTTCTAAATATTTCATTACCGTACTTCGAAGCATGTCAACCGCTGTTTAAAATCAATTTTTATGCAATTTTTCTCGTAAAAAAGCGATAATATTCCGACCGGGAAAGCGTGTATACGTACAAAGAGAGAGAAAATAAAAGCATGCTATCCCCTCGTGCACGAGCCTGAGTCTCATAGTACTGTTACTGGCCACTATCCAAACGCGCTAATGTTTTTCAGCCAGAGCCTGCAAAGCCACGATTCAGCTTTTTACCGCCTTCTGAGATCCCATGGGAGCCGTAGAAAGTGTCACGTAACAGCAGAGATCCCCTGTAATGGATAGAGATAATCAAGAAGGGCAAGAAATGGTCAGACAGGGTACTTCCTGTACAGAATCTTCTCAGGTTTTGGCCTGCCAAATGAGGTCTGTTATACTCACAGACACCATTCAAACAGTTTTAGAAACTTTGCAGTGTTTTCTATCCAAAGCTAATAATTATATGCATATTCTAGTTTCTGGGCAGGAGTAATAATCAGATTAAATCGGGTACGTTTTTTATCCGGCCATGAAAATACTGCCGCCTAGCCATAACAGGTTAAAGGTCTTACTCACATCAACTACGGAGAGCGGATCACACAGTCGTCCGGAACGGCTGGTGCTCTCATGCATGTTTCAGAGTTACTTGCCTCGAAGCGAGCATCGAAGTAGTTTAGCTTGTCTGGTAGGTTTGTGTCACTGGGCAGCTCATGGCTGTGTTTCTCTTTGTAGTCTGTA
The DNA here is from genome assembly GCF_901001165.1 of Salmo trutta. Taxonomy (NCBI): domain Eukaryota; kingdom Metazoa; phylum Chordata; class Actinopteri; order Salmoniformes; family Salmonidae; genus Salmo; species Salmo trutta. Next base: position 28,035,540 of record NC_042986.1, read on the forward strand.
ATAGTTTGCAAACCCTGCCACATCCGATGAGCATTGGAGCCGGTGTAGTACGATTCAATCTTAGTCCTGTGTTGACACTTTACCTGTTTGATGGTTTGTCGGAGGGCATAGCGGGATTTCTTATAGGCTTCCTGGTTAGAGTCCCGCTCCTCGAAAGCGACAGCTTTACCCTTTAGCTCAGTGCGGATGTTGCCTGTAATCCATGGCTTCTGGTTGGGGTATGTACGTACAGTCACTGTGGGGACGACGTCATCGATGCACTTATTGACGAAGCCAGTGACTGATGTGGTGTACTCCTCAATATCATCAGAAGAATCCTGGAACATATTCCAGTCTGTGCTAGCAAAACAGTCCTGTAGCCTGCTTTAGTTTTTGCTTGTAAGCAGGAATCAGGAGGATACAATTATGGTCAGATTTGCCAAATGGAGGGCGAGGGAGAGCTTTGTACGCGTCTCTGTGTGTGGAGTAAAGGTGGTCTAGAGTTTTTTTCTCCCTCTGGTTGCACATTTAAAATGCTGATAGAAGGTAATAATTTGCTGATTAGGTAAAACTGATTTGAGTTTCATTAAAGTCACTGGCCACTAGGAGCGCTGCCTCTGGATAAGCATTTTCCTGTTTGCTTATGTCCGTATACAGCTCATTGAGTGCGGTCTAAGTGCCAGCATCGGTCTGGTGGTATATATACAGCTACGAAAAATATAGATGTAAACTCTCTTGGTAAATAGTGTGGTCTACAGCTTATCATGAGATACTCTACCTCAGGCGAGCAAAACCTTGAGATTTTGTGCACCAGCTGTTGTTTACAAATATGCATAGGCCGCCTCCGCTTGTCTTACCAGAGGCCGCTGTTCTATCCTGCCGAAAAAGCTTAAAATCTGCCAGCTGTATGTTAATCATGTCGTCATTCATCCATGACTCGGTGAAACATTACATTTACATTTACATTTAGGTCATTTAGCAGACGCTCTTATCCAGAGCGACTTACAGTAGTGACATAATATATTACAGTTTTTAATGTCCCGTTGGTAGGATTTACATGCTCGGAGTTCGTCTATTTTATTATCGATTTATTGTAAGTTGGCTAATAGGACCGATGGTAAAGGCAGATTACCCTCTCGACGACGAATCCTTACAAGGCACCTGGACCCCACAATACCTCCGTCTTTTCCTCCTGCCACTGACGGGGATGAGGGCCTTGTCGGGTGTCTGGAGTAAATCCTTCCCATCCTACTCGTTGAAGAAGAAGAATTCCTCCAGTACAGGGTGAGTAATCGCTGCCCTGATATGAAGAAGCTCTTTTCGGTCATAAGACGCAGTGGTAGAAACATTATGTACAAAATAAGTTACAAATACCGTGAAAAAACATACAATTGGTTACGGGATCGTAAAACGGCAGCCATCTCCTTCGGCGCCATTGAATGTTGATTATTTAATTCCTGTCCTGTTTGTAACTACCCTGGTACAGTAGGTTGACTGATAAGCTGAACCAGTTTGCAGGCACTGGTTACAGTTTGAATCTTTTTCTTAAGTGGGCACCAGTCAATATTTAAATCACCCAGAAAATATACATCTCTGTTGATATCACATACACATACATTAACAATAATTTCATACATGTTATCCAGATACTGACTGTTAGCACTCTATAGCAGCTTCCCACCAGAATGGGCTTTAGGTGAGGCAGATGAACCTGTAGCCATATTACTTCAACAGTATTTAACATGAGATCCTCTCTAAGCTTTACAGGAATGTGGCTCTGAATATAAATAGCAACACCTCCACCATTGGCATTTCTATCTTTTCTGTAAATATTATAACCTTGTATTGCTACCACTGTATCATCAAATGTATTATGTAAGTGAGTACTAGCAAATTATTGATTTCAGGAACCTTGTTTCTGTATTTAACTAGGCAAGTCAGTTAAGAACAAATTCTTATTTACAATGACGGCCTAGGAACATTGGGTTAACTGCCTTGTTCAGGGGCAAAACGACAGATTTTTACCTTGTCAGCTCAGGGATTCGATCTAGCAACCTTTTGGTTACTGGCCCAACATGCTAACCACTTGGCTACCTGTCAGCTCTCAAAGCTACACCTTCATAAGCTACATATGTTAACACGGGCTATTTTGAGCAGATATTTTGGGCCAGATATGATGGGTCTTTTATTAGTGTCTAGCAGAGAGTCAATTTGCTCTTTAAAATCCAGTTTCAACTGTTCAGAGCTGCCGTTCATAATGTCATTAAAACCCACATGGACTATGGTAGAATCGATGTCTGTTCTGACGTTGTACATTTGGGAGACGCTTAGTAATGTCATTTACTCGAGCTCCGGGATAGGACATTGTTTTAGCACCAGGAACAGTCACATTTCTTACCATGGAGCTGCCAAAAATCACGGCTGGTGAGAAGGTCGAGGAAATCCGCCCACTCCCACGCTTCACACGATTCGGAGAACCCTTTATGGACAGGCGAGAGGCAAGATAACTGAAGCCCGTTGCTCCCGGCACCTGGTGCAGGCCTCCAATGGAGAAGCCCAGCTCGATCCAGAGCAGCGACGGAAGGTTGCCGACGTCGACTTTGGAATCGTAGTAGTAGGCACTGCGGCCGCAGACACAGGCACCCCCAGGGACGAAGGTGCAGGAAGATCAGGCACAAGGACGGCAAATCTATTAGTTGTCTCTGTCCTCTCTGGGCCTCTCGTTGTGTAGACTATAGACTACTTTCCGGGAGGCCGCTGTCTTCGGCTTCCATGGCTCGTGACATGTGACCATCGTTGATTGCCTTGCTCCTCTTGCTGTGCTCCTTCGACTCCGCTACCAGATGGGGGAGCTCCGGGCAACACCGACCAGTCGGATAACGACAAACGACAAGGCGGAGATGCATCCAACACGCATGAATGCCGTTCAGCCACAGGTGTAGAAAATGTAAACATTCCACTCTGCGTTTTCCCCAGTTTCTTACGTAGGCTGACGACCTGCGTGATCAAGGAAGCCACCTCAAAGCCTATAATCCTCAGCAAGCAAACAATTGCCGCATTGGAACTGGTTTGTTCCGAAGCAAAGTGTAGTAGATACAGCTCCTAAAGCGCTAGAACCGTTAATTTATTTCTCCAGACAAAGAGGGCTCCATTGCAAAACTAATTTGGTACGTACTTCCTTAGCTTGATGGCTAGCAGCTTAGCGTCTCTGTCAAGCAGGCTTCAACCTGACTGTTAAGCGGGATTCCGGGACAAGAAATTGCGGTCCTAGCTGTTAAAAGCTTACCACGTTGTGGAATCCATGCAAAAACAAGTTTGTGTGTGTGTGAGTATGTAAGACTTCAGTCCATGCCCTCTACACTAACATACATGAAGCATTTTTAAAGGCTGTGAGGTTGTTACATTGTGTGTTACTGGTTGTGACCGAGTGTTGTGTCGTAGTGCCTGGTGTCTGCACACCCCATTGCTTTCCTGTATTGGTGTGAAGAAGAGGACTACTCATTAAAGGGCAAACAGATCAAGCTTTATTTCTGTGGATAGAAGTGTTGGCTTCCGGTCAACTCAGATGGTTAAGGCGTGGTGTTTACAGTGTCTAGTCCTTCTGAAAACGTACTTTCTGAAAAACAGCAGCATACATAGGCTGTGTGAAACTGGGCAGCTGTGATCGTATTCCCTATTCACAGTCTCCTTGACCCACCTGCTATTTTACCAATATGGATCATCTGCCTTGTTGCCATGACGATACCCTGTTCCACTGGTTTCCCCTAAGGCAGAGCAATCCAGAGCTCACTCACTCTGGCATCGCTTAATTTAGCCTGTGACTCCAGAGGGAGGATGTCAGTCTTGCATTCACTTGTCAGGCCTTGTTTGTGCTAGCTCCTCTGTGGAAGGTGAAAGTGTATCATTAGGGGAAGGAAAGCAGACAGCCCTATTTTTAACTACCTATCTGCCTGCGCCCTACATACTGCTTAATGTTACAGTGTGTGTGTGTGGGTCTGTGGGTCTGTGTGTCTTTGTCTATGTGTGCACTCTTAGAAAAAAGGGTTCCAAAAGGGTTCTTCGGCTGTCTCCATAGGAGAACCCTTTTGGTTCCATGGGTTCCAAGAGTTCTACATGGAACCAAAAGGGTTCAACCTGCAACCAAAAAGGGTTCTTCAAAGCGTTCTCCTATGGGGACAGCTGAAGAACCCGTTAAGGTTCTGGATAGCACCTTTTTTCTAGTGTGATGAAACCAAGATTGAACTCTTTGGCCTGAATGCCAAGCGTCACGTCTGGAGGAAACCTGGCACCAGCCCTACGGTGAAGCATGGTGGCGGCAGCATCATGCTGTGGGCATCTTTTTCAGCGGCAGGGACCAGGAGACTAGTCTGGATCGAGGGAAAGATGAACAGCGCAAAGTACACAAAGATCCTGGATGAAAATCTGCTCCCAGAGTGCTCAGGACCTCAGACTGGGGTGAAGGTTCAACTTCCAACAGGACAACAAATGTCCTTGAGTGGCTCAGCCAGAGCCCAGACTTGAACCCGATCGAACATCTCTGGATAGACCTGAAAATAGCTGTGCAGCGACGCTCCCCATCCAACCTGACAGAGCTTGAGAGGATCTGCAGAGAAGAATGGGAGAAACTCCCCAAATACAGGTGTACCAAGATTGTAGCGTCATACCCAAGAAGACTCGAGGCTGTAATCACTGCCAAATATGCTTCTACAAAGTAGAGTAAAGGGTCTGAATACTTTGTAAATGTGTATTTCAGTTATTTATTTTTTATACATTAGCCAAATTTTTATTAAAAAACTGTTTTTGCTTGGTCATTATGGGTTATTGTGTGTAGATTGATAAGGGAAAAATAAACAGTTGAATCAATATTAGAATAAGGCTGTAATGTAACAAAATGTTGAAAAAGTCAAGGGGTCTGAACACTTTCCGAATGCACTGTACACTCTCTCTTTCGTTCTCCCTCTCCTGCTGTCTCACACTGTCCTCTCCTCTTTGTCATCCCACGAAAATCCCCCCGTCTTCATCTGTGGGAGCTAGTGAAATACTTCAACTTAATGTGTGAGCTGGGTTGATTTACCCTACTGCTGTGTCCACTGACCTGATTTAGGACTGACAGGGGCAGGATGACTTATCCCTGATCCCCTTCTTAACCCCTTCCCTTCCCTCTGTAGCCCAGCTTGGGAATCCATGATACCATGGAGGAGGCTTAGAGGCATGGCTCATTCCTGGAGAACACAGTCTGGGAGAGGTGCTGTCTGATGTTGTGTGGTTGAATCAAAGAGTAAGGAAAGAAATGAATGGATGTGCAGTACTATGGTAGTAATCTGAGGGAGGCCAGCTGCTACTGTATATGTGATTGGATAGGATCATTATCCCTCTGTATGTGTATAGATAAGCCAGTGAACTAGGCACGCTGCATTATCACTCTACTGTACTCTAGTGTACTCTACTCTACTGTACTCTAGTGTACTGTACTGTACTCGACTGTACTCTACTCAACTGTACTCTACTCTACTGAACTGTACTCTATTGTACTGTACTCTACTCTAGTCTGCTGCACTCTACGCTACTGTACATTACTCTACTGTACTCTACTCTACTATACTGTACTCTACTCTACTGCACTCTACTGTACTGTACTGTACTCTACTGTACTGTACTCTACTGCGCTCTACCCTACTGTACTGTACTGTACTGTACTGTACTGTACTGTACTGTACTGCACTGCACTGCACTGCACTCTACTCTACTCTACTCTACTGCACTGTACTGTACTGTATAGAGATCAACCGATTATGATTTTTCAACGCCGATACCGATTATTTGAGGGCCCAAAAAAACCCGATACCGATTAATTGGCCGATTTCTTAGATGTATTTATTTGTAATAATGACAATTACAACAATACTGAATGAACACTTATTTTAACTTAATATAATACATCAATAAAATCAATTTAGCCTCAAATAAATAATGAAACATGTTCAATTTGGTTGAAATAATGCAAAAACAAAGTGTTGGAGAAGAAAGTAAAAGTGCAATATGTGCCATGTAAGAAAGCTAACGTTTAAGTTCCTTGCTCAGAACATGAGAACATATGAAAGCTGGTGGTTCCTTTTAACATGAGTCTTCAATATTCCCAGGTAAGAAGTTTTAGGTTGTAGTTATTATAGGAATTATAGGACTATTTCTCTCTATACCATTTGTATTTCATATACCTTTGACTACTGGATGTTTTATAGGCACTTTAGTATTGCCAGTGTAACAGTATAGCTTCCGTCCCTCTCCTCGCTCCTACCTGGGCTCGAACCAGGAACACATCGACAACAGCCACCCTCGAAGCGGCGTTACCCATGTAGAGCAAGGGGAAAAACTACTCCAAGTCTCAGAGCGAGTGAGGTTTGAAACGATATTAGCGCGCACCCCGCTAACTAGCTAGCCATTTCACATCGGTTACAGCAGCCTAATCATTCTGTCGCAGTCTTTATCATTCTGTCTCAGTCTTTATCATTCTGTCTCAGTCTTTATCATTCTGTCTCAGTCTTTATCATTCTGTCTCAGTCTTTATCATTCTGTCTCAGTCTTTATCATTCTGTCTCAGTCTTTATCATTCTGTCTCAGTCTTTATCATTCTGTCTCAGTCTTTATTATTCTGTCTCAGTCGTTATCATTCTGTCTCAGTCTTTATCATTCTGTCTCAGTCTTTATCATTCTGTCTCAGTCTTTATCATTCTGTCTCAGTCGTTATCATTCTGTCTCAGTCTTTATCATTCTGTCTCAGTCTTTATCATTCTGTCTCAGTCGTTATCATTCTGTCTCAGTCTTTATCATTCTGTCTCAGTCTTTATCATTCTGTCTCAGTCTTTATCATTCTGTCTCAGTCTTTATCATTCTGTCTCAGTCTTTATCAGTCTTTATCATTCTGTCTCAGTCTGTATCATTCTGTCTCAGTCTTTATCATTCTTTATCATTCTGTCTCAGTCGTTATCATTCTGTCTCAGTCTTTATCATTCTTTATCATTCTGTCTCAGTCTTTATCAGTCTTTATCATTCTGTCTCAGTCTGTATCATTCTGTCTCAGTCGTTATCATTCTGTCTCAGTCTTTGTCATTCTGTCTCAGTCTTTATCATTCTGTCTCAGTCGTTATCATTCTGTCTCAGTCTTTATCAGTCTTTATCATTCTGTCTCAGTCTTTATCATTCTTTATCATTCTGTCTCAGTCTTTATCATTCTGTCTCAGTCGTTATCATTCTGTCTCAGTCTTTATCAGTCTTTATCATTCTGTCTCAGTCTTTATCATTCTGTCTCAGTCGTTATCATTCTGTCTCAGTCTTTATCATTCTGTCTCAGTCTTTATCATTCTGTCTCAGTCGTTATCATTCTGTCTCAGTCTTTATCATTCTTTATCATTCTGTCTCAGTCTTTATCATTCTGTCTCAGTCTTTATCATTCTTTATCATTCTGTCTCAGTCTTTATCAGTCTTTATCATTCTGTCTCAGTCTTTATCATTCTGTCTCAGTCTTTATCAATCTTTATCATTCTGTCTCAGTCTTTATCATTCTGTCTCAGTCTTTATCAATCTTTATCATTCTGTCTCAGTCTTTATCATTCTGTCTCAGTCGTTATCATTCTGTCTCAGTCTTTATCATTCTTTATCATTCTGTCTCAGTCTTTATCATTCTGTCTCAGTCTTTATCATTCTTTATCATTCTGTCTCAGTCTTTATCATTCTTTATCATTCTGTCTCAGTCTTTATCATTCTGTCTCAGTCTTTATCATTCTGTCTCAGTTGTTATCAGTCTTTATCATTCTGTCTCAGTCTTTATCATTCTGTCTCAGTCTTTATCAGTCTTTATCATTCTGTCTCAGTCTTTATCATTCTTTATCATTCTGTCTCATTCTGTCTCAGTCTTTATCAGTCTTTATCATTCTGTCTCAGTCTTTATCATTCTTTATCATTCTGTCTCAGTCTTTATCAGTCTTTATCATTCTGTCTCAGTCTTTATCATTCTGTCTCAGTCTTTATTATTCTGTCTCAGTCTTTATCAGTCTTTATCAGTCTTTATCATTCTGTCTCAGTCTTTATCATTCTGTCTCAGTCTGTATCATTCTGTCTCAGTCTTTATCATTCTGTCTCAGTCTTTGTCAGTCTTTATCATTCTGTCTCAGTCTTTATTATTCTGTCTCAGTCTTTATCATTCTGTCTCAGTTGTTATCAGTCTGTCTCAGTCTTTATCATTCTGTCTCAGTTGTTATCAGTCTTTATCATTCTGTCTCAGTTGTTATCAGTCTGTCTCAGTCTTTATCATTCTGTATCAGTTGTTATCAGTCTGTCAGGACAACAGAGCAGAGGCCAGATCAAAACTAGCAGGTTCAGAGAGAGAGAGAGAGAGAGAGAGAGAGAGAGAGAGAGGGGGTTGAGGTGGAGAGAGAGAGAGAGAGGGGGTTGAGGTGGAGGGAGAGAGAGCGAGAGGGTTGAGGTGGAGAGAGAGAGAGAGGGTTGAGGTGGAGAGAGAGAGGGTTGAGGTGGAGAGAGAGAGCGAGAGGGTTGAGGTGGAGAGAGAGAGAGCGAGAGGGTTGCGGTGGAGAGAAAGAGGTCGGTTAAAAGATCAAGAGAGAAAGAGGTAGAGACCGATAAAAGGACTGTCTACGAGCCAGGAAGAGAGCGGAAGAGATGGAGATGAAGAGAGGTGCAGAGGGAATGACGTGCTGACTGAGGGAAGGACAGCGAAAGTGTTGTTAGATGTGGGGGTAGCTGTGTGTTTGTGGGATGGGGGTTGGAGTGTCAGGGGGGTCACAGAAGTGGTGACTGACTGATGAGACGCTCCCACGCCTGGAGTGATCCATCTCCCAGACAGCACTGGGGCAGAAATACTTTACTCTAGGGATGATGGGTAATAAATGACTCCAACAGGGTTGCCTCAGGGCTGACATTGATTGACAGCAGTGTGTTTTTATGTGTGTTTGTGTGCGGGTGTGAGTGTGAGTGTGTGCTTTTGCTTGTGCTTGTGTGTGTTCATCATTCAGCTAGAGAAAGGGGGAGGGGGAGAATGAATATTGTGTATGTGTCTGTTTTCTAGGTGTGAATGTCTGTGGGTACGTGTGCATGCAGGACACACTGTTGGTTGTCCTCTCTACTCTCTGCAGTCATAGAAATGTTGAGCCCCAGTCTGTGACAGCAGGCTGTCATTTCATAGCTGTTTGTCTGATGGAATCTGAATATGTCACCCATAGAGATAGATTATATTAGCGTGTGACCTCTGGCACAGGGTCATGTGCTTTCTGGGCTTGACTTACCCTTCATCAGACACACACACACATACACACACGAATGAACATACACAGATACACACACACACACACGAATGAACATACACAGATACACACACACACACACACGAATGTACATACACAGATACACACACACACACACACGAATGAACATACACAGATACACACACACACACACGAATGTACATACACAGACACACACACACACACACACACACACACACACAAATGTACATACACAGATACACACACACACGGATGTACATACACAGACACACACACACACACACAAATGTACATACACAGACACACACACACACACACACACACATGAATGTACATACACAGACACACACACACACACACACACACACACACACACACACACACACACACACAAATGAACATACACAGATACACACACACACACACACACACACAAATGGACATACACAAATACACACACACACACAAACAAATGTACATACACAGACACACACACACACAAATGTACATACACAGATACACACACACACAGACGAATGTACATACACAGATACACACATATACACACACACAAATGTACATACACAGACACACACGAATGTACATACATAGACGCACACACACGATTGTACATACACACACACACACACACAAATGTACATACACACACACACAAATGTACATACACAGACACACACACACACACGAATGTACATTCATAGATACACACACACGAATGTACATACACAGATGCACACACACCCACACTACCGTTATGCTTCCATATCCCCTTCCTCAGTGTCAGAATATTTCAATGTATAAGAACACACACTTGCACTACCATACCACAGCCTTAGAGCTAACAGTAACACTGTCCTCTCTAGTGCTGTTCTGTGAGTCCTTCTCATTCTGTCCTGTTTTCTTCTGGCTGGAGAGTGACCATGACATCACCATCTCCACTCTCAAGCAACGGGCAGGTGAGTCAACGGGTCGCCTAGGAGACACAATTCTTGGCATGTCCATAATGATGGGGTATGGTCGTTGATGAGGTGGTCTTCTGAGTAATGCCATCCTAGCAACCCCCAGCTCCTCAGAGCACCATGGTGATGGTTGTGCTGGGAAGCAAACTGTTCCAATGATCCTTCCCTCATCGTGATTGGAGCTCAGAAGAGGAAATGAATGAATCCACTTTTCTATTCTCTTGTGTGTGTTTATTAAAATGCTCTTAGATTGATTCTCATAATTACAGAATGTTAATCTCATCTCTCCATCTGTAAGCAAATTCATTTGATGACTCCTGTTTGTGTTGGACATTGTGTAGCTCCTGTTTGTGTTGGACATTGTGTAGCTCCTGTTTGTGTTGGACATTGTGTAGATCCTGTTTGTGTTGGACATTGTGTAGCTCCTGTTTGTGTTGGACATTGTGTAGCTCCTGTTTGTGTTGGACATTGGGTAGCTCCTGTCTGTGTTGGACATTGTGTAGCTCCTGTCTGTGTTGGACATTGTGTAGCTCCTGTTTGTGTTGGACATTGTGTAGCTCCTGTTTGTGTTGGACATTGTGTAGCTCCTGTTGTGTTGGACATTGTGTAGCTCCTGTTGTGTTGACATTGTGTAGCTCCTGTTTGTGTTGGACATTGTGTAGCTCCTGTTTGTGTTGGACATTGTGTAGCTCCTGTTTGTGTTGGACATTGTGTAGCTCCTGTTTGTGTTGGACATTGTGTAGCTCCTGTCTGTGTTGGACATTGTGTAGCTCCTGTTTGTGTTGGACATTGTGTAGCTCCTGTTTGTGTTGGACATTGTGTAGCTCCTGTCTGTGTTCCTGTTTGTGTTGGACATTGTGTAGCTCCTGTTTGTGTTGGACATTGTGTAGCTCCTGTCTGTGTTGGACATTGTGTAGCTCCTGTTTGTGTTGGACATTGTGTAGCTCCTGTTTGTGTTGGACATTGTGTAGCTCCTGTTTGGTGTTGGACATTGTGTAGCTCCTGTTTTTGTTGGACATTGTGTAGCTCCTGTCTGTGTTGGACATTGTGTAGCTCCTGTTGTGTTGGACATTGTGTAGCTCCTGTTTGTGTTGGACATTGTGTAGCTCCTGTTTGTGTTGGACATTGTGTAGCTCCTGTCTGTGTTGGACATTGTGTAGACTCTGTTTGTGTTGGACATTGTGTAGCTCCTGTCTGTGTTGGACATTGTGTAGCTCCTGTTTGTGTTGGACATTGTGTAGCTCCTGTTTGTGTTGGACATTGTGTAGCTCCTGTTTGTGTGGACATTGGTGTAGCCCCTGTTTGTGTTGGACATTGTGTAGCTCCTGTTTGTGTTGGACATTGTGTAGCTCCTGTTTGTGTTGGACATTGTGTAGCTCCTGTCTGTGTTGGACATTGTGTAGCTCCTGTTTGTGTTGGACATTGTGTAGCTCCTGTTTGTGTTGGACATTGTGTAGCTCCTCTTTGTGTTGGACATTGTGTAGCTCCTGTTTGTGTTGGACATTGTGTAGCTCCTGTTTGTGTTGGACATTGTTTAGCTCCTGTTTGTGTTGGACATTGTGTAGCTCCTGTTTGTGTTGGACATTGTGTAGCTCCTGTTTGTGTTGGACATTGTGTAGCTCCTGTCTGTGTTGGACATTGTGTAGACTCTGTTTGTGTTGGACATTGTGTAGCTCCTGTTTGTGTTGGACATTGTGTAGCTCCTGTCTGTGTTGGACATTGTGTAGCTCCTGTTTGTGTTGGACATTGTGTAGCTCCTGTTTGTGTTGGACATTGTGTAGCTCCTGTTTGTGTTGGACATTGTGTAGCTCCTGTCTGTGTTGGACATTGTGTAGCTCCTGTCTGTGTTGGACATTGTGTAGCTCCTGTCTGTGTTGGACATTGTGTAGCTCCTGTTTGTGTTGGACATTGTGTAGCTCCTGTTTGTGTTGGACATTGTGTAGCTCCTGTCTGTGTTGGACATTGTGTAGCTCCTGTCTGTGTTGGACATTGTGTAGCTCCTGTTTGTGTTGGACATTGTGTAGCTCCTGTTTGTGTTGGACATTGTGTAGCTCCTGTTTGTGTTGGACATTGTGTAGCTCCTGTTTGTGTTGGACATTGTGTAGCTCCTGTTTGTGTTGGACATTGTGTAGCTCCTGTTTGTGTTGGACATTGTGTAGCTCCTGTTTGTGTTGGACATTGTGTAGCTCCTGTTTGTGTTGGACATTGTGTAGCTCCTGTTGGTGTTGGACATTGTGTAGCTCCTGTTTGTGTTGGACATTGTGTAGCTCCTGTTTGTGTTGGACATTGTGTAGCTCCTGTTTGTGTTGGACATTGTGTAGCTCCTGTTTGTGTTGGACATTATGTAGCTCCTGTTTGTGTTGGACATTGTGTAGCTCCTGTTTGTGTTGGACATTGTGTAGCTCCTGTCTGTGTTGGACATTGTGTAGACTCTGTTTGTGTTGGACATTGTGTAGCTCCTGTCTGTGTTGGACATTGTGTAGCTCCTGTTTGTGTTGGACATTGTGTAGCTCCTGTTTGTGTTGGACATTGTGTAGCTCCTGTTTGTGTTGGACATTGTGTAGCTCCTGTTTGTGTTGGACATTGTGTAGCTCCTGTTTGTGTTGGACATTGTGTAGCTCCTGTTTGTGTTGGACATTGTGTAGCTCCTGTTTGTGTTGGACATTGTGTAGCTCCTGTTTGTGTTGGACATTGTGTAGCTCCTGTTTGTGTTGGACATTGTGTAGCTTCTGTTTGTCCTGTAGTTGTTTACTTTGTTCTGTTTTATCATTTTCCTGTGATAGGTCACGTGCGTGCTTGCATGTGCGCACATAACTTTACCACTCTGCCACTGAACAGGACCTGATGGAATGTGTAAGGTGTCAGAGACATAGCCTTTAGTGATCATGCAGTCTGTGGTGTTTCATCTTGGTTCCTACCCTGTACTGTTTGACAGACAGAGATAATCAGGGAATCTGTTGACCTGTTGCCATAACAATACACACACACACACGTCAGCTGGGCTCAGGGGCAGGCGTGTAGAGCAGGTTTGGCAGGTGCAGTTAGACTAGGGCACACAGTACACCTGACAACAGGTGTGTGTTATGAAGGACTGAACTTTACTGAGCTCCAGGGTGTGTGTGTGAAAGGAGCTGGCATGGAGAGCTTCACAGTCTCATACCGGGAGAATAGTATTTACTTTGTTGACCAAGGAAGAAGGTGTGTTGGATTTTCCCATTGAAACGGTTTACTGGATTTTTGGCGTCTGAAGAAAGGGGGAACATTGAATGACAAGGTAGCTTTTTCCTTCTTGTTCTTGTCTTTTCTTGTGTGTTTAATTCCCCAAATAAGCCCAGTCTGTCTGTTTATCAGGTTTAGGTTGTTGTTTTGCTATCCTTCTTTTCTGTACTTTGAACACAATGACTTTTTGGTCTTGAAGACCTTTGGAATCGTTTGAGCTTTCAGTATTGTAACAGACATGTAGACGAGTTGTGAGTGTTGTGTAGAGTTGTGAGTGTTGAGTAGAGTTGGGAGTTTTGAGTAGAGTTGTGAGTGTTGTGTAGAGTTGTGAGTGTTGAGTAGATTTATAAGTGTTGTGTAGAGTTATGAGTGTTGTTTAAAGCTGTGAGTGTTGTGTAGAGTTAGGAGTGTTGTGTTGAGTTGTGAGTGTTGTGTAGTGTTATGAGTGTTGTGTAGTGTTATGAGTGTTGTGTAGTGTTATAAGTGTTGTGTAGTGTTATGAGTGTTGTGTAGTGTTATGAGTGTTGTGTAGAGTTATGAGTGTTGTGTAGTGTTATGAGTGTTGTGTAGTGTTATGAGTGTTGTGTAGAGTTATGAGTGTTGTGTAGTGTTATGAGTGTTGTGTAGTGTTATGAGTGTTGTGTAGAGTTATGAGTGTTGTGTAGAGTTGTGAGTGTTTTGCAGAGTTATGTGTTGTGTAGAGTTATGAGTGATGTGTAGAGTTGTGAGTGTTGTGTAGAGTTGTGAGTGTTGTGTAGAGTTGTGAGTGTTGAGTAGAGTTGTGAGTGTTGAGTAGAGTCATGAGTGTTGTGTAGAGTTATAAGTGTTGTGTAGAGTTGTGAGTGTTGTGTAGAGTTATAAGTGTTGTGTAGAGAGTGTTCAGTGGAAGTGATTCCTCTGTGTCGTCAAGTTCCTGTTTACTGTTAGGATGTTTGATCTGCTGGCCAGGTTTCACTCTCTCTCAGGTAACCATGACTACGAAGTTTCAATAGACCCAGACCCTTATGACACCGTAGGTCTCGTTACTGATACAGACTGTTTGTTTTTCCCAAGACTTGACCTGTGTCTAGGGTCAGAGTGTTTCTCATTGGTCAGTGGTTTGGCTGAAGGACTTAAGAGTAGATAGATGTTGCCCCAAACCACTGATGCTGGATCAGATCTGATTTCATCACCTTAAGGGTTAAGGTCAGGATTGGGGGCAGGAAAAGCTGATCCTAGATTAAGTTTTACAAAGTCATCAGTTCTCTTTGTTGAATGGCTTTCCTCTATATGATAATGCGGGATGCTGTGTGTACTGTATAGTCAATACTATACAGTCTGCTGTTTAGCAAATGGATTTCTGTTGCAGCGGTAGTAAAAGTGAGAGTGGAACTGGGCACTATTTTATGATTTGCTGCTCTACATCTATTGACCCAGTAGCTGTGTGTATTACAGTTACTTTTTATGGCTTAAGTGAAAAGCTTTGTCTTCCACAGTTGTATGCAAACTGTAACACACTCGCTCGCTCTCTCTCTCTCTCTCTCTCTCTCTCTCTCTCTCTCTCTCTCTCTCTCTTTCTCCTCGCCTTCTCTCTCTATCGCTCTCTCTCTCTCTTTCTCCTCCCCTTCTCTCTCTCTCTCTCTCTCTCTCTCTCTCTCTCTCTCTCTTTCTCCTCCCCTTCTCTCTCTCTCTCTCTTTCTCCTCCCCTTCTCCCTCTCTCTCTCTCCCTCTCTCACTGACTCGTCCCTCCCTCCCTACTTGGTTTGGTAAAGGCCTGGTAGATATAATATGGTGGGAAAGCAAGCCTGCAGCAGGACCTCATGAGGGCAGGCAGCGAAGCAAGACTCATTACAGACTGACATAGCTCTGCCTGCCTGAAGCTGCCTGAAGCTGCAGGCTGGAGCTGGGCTGGACAACACCAAATCAGATATGGAAAAGCTCCTCAGGGGGCTCACTACCATCTCTAAACTAATCCTTTGGCGATGCGTGTGGAGTGAATAGATACCGTCCATAAGCCTGCAGGAAAGAGAGTAGAGAGGAGTAGTGTGGATGGTAGTTTATATAGATTATCATAATGTACTGACAGGGTTATCGTTGATAACACACAGCAAGACTAAACACAGGCTGTGATGAGGGCACTAGGAACAAAGACAGCGGTACTGAGACACACACACACACACACACAGGCATAGGGATATACAAGCACACGTATATACACAGTAAACACATACTTCCCCCACTCTCAACACAAGCAATACATTATGTGAACATACCAACATATTGCACAAAACAGCACTCATTAAAAGGCCACACTTCAATTCACTTGACTGGATTTCAAAAAGCCCCTATAGCCATCTCCCTGATGTAACTAGCTAGCTGCTAAAGGCCTCATTGTCCCACAGTGCATCTGTTTGTAGTTCTGTTGAGTGGGTTTCTTAAACACACAGCCTGATATCACAGACATACAGAGAGAAAGTGGGAGACACACACACAGGCCATTATCATTCCCAGCCAGTCAAAAGGATGGAGGATCAGGATGTAGAAATGTATTATTTATAAGCAGGCCTATCAGAGAGCTCTCTGTGGACTCATTGAGGCAGAAGCCTCTTCTCTCTCTCCTCTGGCCTGGTGTCAGGATCGATACTGGGCCTGTCTGTTCCCTCTCTGCTCCCTCTATGCTTCCTCTCTAGTTCTTCTTGCTCCCTGCAGCATGGTCGTTTGTTCACCTCCTACAGTTACAGTTACACGCCACACTGCACCACTCAAGTGTAATGCAGCTAGGCCTGTATGGATCTGCATCGTTCAGGTGTCCTTGGACTGAAACTGGGCCTGCATAGGGCTGCATCGTTCAGGTGTCCTTGGACTGAAACTGGGCCTGTATAGGGCTGCATCGTTCAGGTGTCCTTGGACTGAAACTGGGCCTGTATAGGGCTGAAATAGGGCTGCATCATTCAGATGTTCTTGGACTGAAACTGGGCCTGTATAGGGCTGCATCGTTCAGGTGTCCTTGGACTGAAACTGGGCCTGTATAGGGCTGAAATAGGGCTGCATCGTTCAGGTGTCCTTGGACTGAAACTGGGCCTGTATAGGGCTGCAATAGGGCTGCATCGTTCAGGTGTCCTTGGACTGAAACTGGGCCTGTATAGGGCTGAAATAGGGCTGCATCGTTCAGGTGTCCTTCGACTGAAACTGGGCCTGTATAGGGCTGCAATAGGGCTGCATCATTCAGGTGTTCTTGGACTGAAACTGGGGCTATGTAGGGCGGCTTTGTTCTGGTGTCCTTGGACTGAAACTGTTGCCTGTATGGAGCTGAAGCTGCTGGGTTTTTTGGCTCACCTATGTCATTTTCTTGGTGTTCTCAAACTAATACTGTGTTCCTTCAGAACAGGTTGCATTCCTGCGTGTTCTGTGAACATAAGTTATGTACTCACCAGTCAACCTAATATATCATCTCCCTCTCTCTCCCTCAGACCTCTCTCCCTCCTCTCTACAGTACCAGTGTGGATCGGTGGACTTCCTGTGTTCCCCACGGCTGGGAAAGAAAGCCCCGCCCCCTCCCAGACCATGTCACTGCCGGCCTGCAGTCAAGCCCCACCCCCAGCCCACCGCCACACCCACCCCTCAGAAACCTCAAGGTACAGTGTTGGTTTATCTGTCATTTAGCATTATAACTAGTTGTTTATTACAATAATGTCATTGTCATGTTGGTACAATATCCAGCATTGTGTTATTAGCCTGGGTTTCTTAGGCAATGACTATGACCCAGACCCCAGAGTTTTATTTGGTCAGGTCAGCCTTCACCCACATATTTATCCCACAAACACATCAGACAGAATAAGAGATCAATGGTTCAGATCAAAGACTGTTGTTAGTCCAACTATAGCGTCATGCTATCTGCCTGTTGAGGCATTACTTTAGGCCAGCGTTTCTTAAAGTATGGGGACCTGTTAATGGTGGGTCGCGACGTAAATGTAGAATTATTTCATTAATTACTGGAATTGATTTGGCCAAGTGCAACTGCGCTCTCGGTTCAGTGCGCTCTGTGCTTAGTAGCGGTCTCTGCTCTAGTTCGGCAGCTGCGCGAGTGGGAGAGAGAGCGGGAGATGCCCGCGTGCTTTGCGGTGAACCGGATCTTTTTTTCTGCAGTTTTCTTGAAGATCACTCCGCGACCCACACGCTGCAGCGCTGTGGTTCAAGCCACTGACTTGTTATTCCTCAGCGCTGTCATGAAATGGACTCATGCTAGCTACAAGTTCTGACTGAGCTCAATGGTCATGACACGCAAATACAGTGATGACTTTTTGTCTCTTTCATACAAACTTTGAGAAATAATGAGGAGCGCCCACAATGTGTTTTGTGTGTGGAAGTGCTTAGTAATGAGTCTCTCAAAACGAACAAATTAATAAAACGACACGCCCTGACCAAACATCCAGGCACTACTGTACATGACGGTAAACCCAGGGAGTTATTTCAGAACAGGGCAGAATGCTTCAGGAAACAGTGCTTCAAAGTGGAAAAGTAAGTCAACTAACAAAGCATTGTTGTCACGCCCTGACCTGAGAGAGCCGTTTTTCTCTGTTTGGTTAGGTCAGGGTGTGACATGGGGTGGGCATTCTTTTTTTAAATGTATTTTATTTCACCTTTATTTAACCAGGTAGGCAAGTTGAGAACAAGTTCTCATTTACAATTGCGACCTGGCCAAGATAAAGCAAAGCAGTTCGACAACATACAACAACACAGAGTTACACATGGAGTAAACAACATACAGTCAAAAATACAGTAGAAAAAAAATAAGACTATATACAATGTGAGCAAATGATGTGAGATAAGGGAGGTAAAGGCAAAAAAAAAATGCCATGGTGGCAAAGTAAATAAAGTATAGCAAGAAAAACACTGGAATGGTAGATTTGTAGTTTGAAGAAAGTTCAAAGTTCAAATCTAAATAATATGGTGCAAAGGAGCAAAATAAATAAAATAAATAAATACAGTAGGGGAAGAGGTAGTAGTTTGGGCTAAATTATAGATGGGCTATGTACAGGTGCAGTGATCTGTGAGCTGCTCTGACAGCTGGTGCTTAAAGCTAGTGAGGGAGATAAGTGTTTCCAGTTTCAGAGATTTTTGTAGATTTTTGTAGTACAGTATGTCTATGTTTTGTCTGAGTATGGTTTCCAATGGGGGGGGGGGGGGGCACACGGGGAGATTGGCTAAGTCAGGGTTCAGACCTGAGCCAACTCCCCGTGCTTACCGTGGGGAGCGAGTGACCGAGCAAGCACCGTGTTGTGCGGTGATGCGCACTGTGTCGCCAGTACGCCTTCACAGCCCAGTTCGTCCTGTGCCAGCGCCCCGCATTTGCAGGGCTAAAGTGAGCATTCAGCCAGGACGGATTGTGCCGGCTCAGTGCTCCTGGTCTCCAGTGCGTCTCCTCGGTCCAGGATATCCTGCGCCAGCTCTACGCACTGTGTCGCCAGTACGCCTTCACAGCCCAGTTCGTCCTGTGCCAGCGCCCCGCACTTGCCGGGCTAAACTGAGCATCCAGCCAGGACGGGTTGTGCCAGCCATACGCTCCAGACCTCCAGTGCACCTCCACGGCCCAGTATATCCTGTGCCTACTCTGCGCACCCGGTCTCCAGTGCACCTCCCCAGTCCGGTGAGACCGGTTCCAGCTCCACGTAAGAAGCCTCCAGTGATGATCCATGGTCCGAAGCCTCCAGTGATAATCCATGGCACGAAGCCTCCAGTGGTGATCCATGGCCCGGAACCTCCAGTGATGATCCATGGCAAAAAGCCTCCAGGGATGATCCATGGCACGGAACCTGTAGTGATGATCCATGGCACGGAGCCTACAGTGACGTCCCCCAGTTTGGAGCCTCCAGTGACGTCCCCCAGTACGGAGCCTCCAGTGACGTCCCCCAGTCCGGAGCCTCCAGCGACATCCTCCAGTGACGTCCCCCAGTCCGGAGTCTCCAGCGGCGGTCCGCAGTCCGGAGTCTCCAGCGGCGGTCCGGAGTCTCCAGCGGCGGTCCGCAGTCCGGAGTCTCCAGTGGCGGTCAGCAGTCCAGAGTCTCCAGCGGCGGTACGCAGTCCAGAGCCTCCGGCGATGATCCGTGGCCCGGTTCCTCCTCCTCCGACGATCCACGGTCCGGTAATACAAAAGCGGAGGGATCAGCGGGCGGAGCGGGGGCTACGCCCCGAACCGGAGCCACCATGGGTAGATGTCCACCCGGACCCTCCACTATAAGTTCAGGTTTGCGGCCGGGAGTCCGCACCTTTGGGGGGTACTGTCACGCTCTGACCTGAGAGAGCCGTTTTTCTCTGTTTGGTTAGGTCAGGGTGTGACATGGGGTGGGCATTCTATGTTTGTATTTCTTTGTTTTGGCCGAGTATGGTTTCCTATCAGAGGCAGCTGTCTATCGTTGTCTCTGATTGGGAATCATACTTCGGCAGCCTTTTCCCCACCTGTGTTTGTGGGTAATTTTTATTTCTGTGTATGTTTTGTGTGCACCACAGTTGCGTCACGTTTCTTTCTGTTTACCTGTTTATTGTTTTGTTCGGTTTTCTTCAATAAAGAATGTGGAATTACCGGCACGCTGCGCCTTGGCTGATATATGACAGGGAGTTTGAAGATAGCGAACGTGACAATTGTTGTAATTTTATAACAAGTGATAATAATCAGAAATAAGGGAGTACTATCTCTCATAGTAGTAGATGTGAGTTTCTCTTTCAAAAAATACCCTGGCCTTTTAACGTTACACAGCTAATAGCTAACGTTAGCCAAAGCAAGCTAACTAGCTACTGATAGTGCAACCCTAAGAAACGGTACAGATGAAGATGAAAAATGATCAGGCCTACTGTACATTTTACTGTAGAAATGATTGTTGATAACAAGTCTAGGGTGGAACTGTTGCTATTACAAGTAATCAGTTTTATTCTGAACTGGAATAAACTGATTGAAGCCAGATGCTTTTTGAGGCAAACACTCACACAGTTCTGGGTTGATCATCTACAGCAGGAAGTAGTCTCCTGCCTGACTGAGAAAGCAGTAGATGTTCTGATCCAGTTTGGTACCACATACCTATGCAAGTCAGGGTTCAGTCAGGGTTCAGAAAGTACAGAAAGAGTGTCAATGCTGAACATGACCTCAGTGTTGCACTATCAAAAACATGCTTGTTGAAAGCTTCAACCAGCCACACACCTCTCATTAGGACTGTGTATATGTGTGTGTTTTCTGGTCTGTGTGATGTGATCAATCAGTTTATTACAGTTCAGAATAAAACATATGTATTTTAACAGCAACAGTTCCAACCTAGACTTTCTATCAACAATCATTTATACAATAAGATGTACAGTAGGCCTGATCATTTTTTATCTGTACTGTTACTTAGGGTTGCACGATCAAAAAGCCTGTGTGTGTGTGTTCTGTTATACATCTGTGATGTGATCAATCCGTTTATTCCAGCAACAGTTCCAACATAGACAGGCATGTAAGACTGTTTTTAACGGGGAAAAATAAACAAAAGATATTAATGGGTATTTCATTGTTATTTGTGTTTGTCTATATTGTATTTTTTTAGGAATAAGGGCAATGAAATGTACAGATATTTATGTAAAGTTGCATATTTTCCTAAGCTTGGGTCCCAGGAAAACACAGAATTTCTCATTTGGGTCCCAGGCTGAAAAAGTTGAAGAACCCCTGGTTTAGGCTGTGCTGTAGCCACACACACACACACACACACACTCAGAGAGAGAAGGGAACGCAGACTGGCAGAGATACCTGCTTCCTCATTCAGCCCTAATACAATACCAAGCACACAGCAAAGACTGGCCTGCATAAAATATGTAGAAAAAACCCAGTGTCCTCTAAATGCATTCTGCAGTAACCATGTTTTAAGAGCATGTAGCTAGCTATACAGTAGCGTGTTAGCCTCTGATAGTGTGGGTGGCCATTTGTGCAGAGTCTGTTTTTGGACTGCTCTTGGCCTGTCATTTTTTTGTATGTGTGCTTGTGTTTTTTTTATCTGACTTTGAAACCACAGTGGCTTACAAGCAGTCATCACTGCATCCTGTTCTGAAACCAGGAAGCTGTCTTAGCTCTGTGAAGTACCATCAGAACTTCTCCTGTGCTGTGTTCGAGGACCTACTCTTGGAGTTGAGCATTTCTATGTTGTGTTTTGTGGTGACAGTTGGACTGTGGTTTTGTGAGTAGGTAGCTGCAGCAGCCAAGGGCATCTGGAATACAGAAATGGAGGCTTTCTCACACCGGGGCACTTGAAACAGGACTATTTTTGTCGTCACACCAGTGACCTGACCTTGTATCTGTCTTTTTCACTCTTTCCTTCTTCCTCCCTCCATTCCCCCTCTTCCTGGACCTGGACCTACAGTGCCGCCTAAGCCCCCGCACCTGCTGGCCCTCGGACAGGACAAGAAGCCCAAGAGGATCCCCCCGGCCCCCTCCAGGCCGCTGCCTGCTCCCCCAACTTCGCCCAAACCGCGGCCCAGCCAGACCCCCCCTGGCCTGGCCACACTGCCTCAAAGAGAAGCCCAGAACGTGGGACTACTCATCGAGAGGTTTGAGAAGTCCAGGTACTTTACTGCACTGCAGGGGGTAGGAGATTCCACAAGGTGTTCTCACCCTGTATCATTATATTTAGTTGGATGATTTATGATTATTGTTATATTGTTATATGAGTATGAATGTTTTGCACGGAATACACACTCAATGTCTGTCTACCCTCTGTCACAGAATACACACTCAATCAATGCCTCTTACCCTCTGTCACAGAATACACACTCAATGTCTGTCTTACCCTCTGTTGCAGAATTCACACTCAATGCCTGTCTTACCCTCTGTCACAGAATACACACTCAATGTCTGTCTTACCCTCTGTCACAGAACACACTCAATGCCTGTCTTACCCTCTGTCACAGAATACACACTCGATGTATGTCTTACCCTCTGTCACAGAATACACACTCAATGCCTGTCTTACCCTCTGTCACAGAATACACACTCAATGTCTGTCTTACCCTCTGTCACAGAATACACACTCAATGTCTGTCTTACCCTCTGTCACAGAATACACACTCAATGCCTGTCTTACCCTCTGTCACAGAATATACACTCAATGTCTGTCTTACCCTCTGTCACAGAATACACACTCAATGTCTGTCTTACCCTCTGTCACAGAATACACATTCAATGTTTGTCTTACCCTCTGTCACAGAATACACACTCAATGTCTGTCTTACCCTCTGTCACAGAATACACACTCAATGTCTGTCTTACCCTCTGTCACAGAATACACATTCAATGTTTGTCTTACCCTCTGTCACAGAATATACACTCAATGTCTGTCTTACCCTCTGTCACAGAATACACACTCAATGTCTGTCTTACCCTCTGTCACAGAATACACATTCAATGTCTGTCTTACCCTCTGTCACAGAATACATAGTTGTGGTTTTCAGTCCAACCAAGACTGAAATGTGAGAAAGGTTTCATTGCACAAGTGCTTTGTTTTTTAGTCACGTTTCTTCTTTATTTCCCAGGATTCCGATTCTTGGCGTCCCCCCGAAGAATCAGCTCCACCTGTGCCTGACTATGGACGCCATGTCTGAGACCACACCCCCCTCTGCCCCTGACCCCACAGCACACTCCCATTCAGGGTCAGCAGGAGCAAAGGACTCTGGGGATCGCTCCCCCGCCGACAAACTTGCACATATCGTCTCGGAGCGAATTGATGAGGTCACAGAGCTGATAGAACTCTCACGCCTGACCTCACTCCACATCGACGGCCACGAGGACATTGCTCTGGACTCAATGGAGGACCACCTCGACATCACCCATGGAGTTGGTTCCCTTGACGATGCGGAGCGGGAGGAGAGAAGCTCTTCCCATGAGCTCCAGGACAATCCGGACTCTCTCTCCTCGGAGCAGAACTTAAACGGGAAGATTCCCAACCGGGACAGCGGGATTGACAGCCCATCGTGTGCGGTGGAGGGGGAGGTGTTCCCCAACGAGGACGCCATCGACGAGGAAGAGCGCTATGACAGCATCACGGAGACGGAGACCAGCGTGTCCTGCTGCATAACCCTGGACAACAAGCGTGACTCCACGCAGGACGAGGACAGTGACCTGGATGAGGTCAGCAGTGGGGAGATGGAGGGAGGCGAGAAGACAGACACACACAGGGTGAGTCAGACACACACACATTCTTATCAGTCTCCTCACTCCGTAGGGCAGTAACTGTAACCTGACCATCTATTCTTGTCTGGGTGAACTATCTGAAAGTCTGCATCAGTTTCAGGTGTTTTTTTATGAAACTGTGGGCCTATACATAGCACACACACACACACACCCAAACAAACAAACAGACAAACAAACACACTATTTCAGACTCTCAAGTGTATGTGTGGTGGTCACGAGAGTCTGTGCGGTATTTAAAAGTGGATGTGCTGTGGGGTGTAGGGAGACGAGTACCTGCCCAGGACTGTAACAGGATCTTGTGACTGCTGCTAGAGGACAGACTGAAACAGACAGAAAGCTGACCACAGCTCAGCTGCTGGTTCCTCTGACTTCCCACCGTTGGTCTGTGTGAGAGTGATACTGACACTTCCAACAGAGAACTTCACATCTTACCGGTCCGGTATACATGAACCCCCCTTGCCAGAAAAATACTGTCTATTTATTGAAATTAAAGGATGAGGGGAAGGTCAAGAAACATCAGACAGAAATATAAAGAGAGAAAAGAAGGTATAGAAAAAATAGAGAGACAGAATGCAAGTCAGCAAGATAGTGAGAGAGTGTGCTGTTAGTTAGCTGACGAGGACAAGTGTGAGAAAGAGATGGATGGGCGGAGGTGGTGAGTGGTATCTGAAACTAGAGTACAGGACAGTCATCATGGGTGTCATCAGTACAGGACAGTCATCATGGGTGTTAGCAGTACTGGGATTTTATCCCCTCAGCATTGTTATGATGGGGCACAGCCCAACACACCCAAACACACACCCATGTGAGCACACGCACTTACACACACACACACACACACACACACCGTAGTGACAGCCCATACCCTTTGCCTCATGAGCAAGGGATCTCCATGTTTCTTGATATCAGCATTACTGTCAAGAGGAAATGTGTGTGTGGAGGGGTGTGAGGGGACAGTGCCACTCTCTGACACTAACAGCTGGTATGTTGATAGCGTTTTAATGACACTGCTGTCGCAGAGGATGTGGGTTGTGGGGATGCACATTGCGACAGGAAAATAAAGAAATGTACTTTCTTTCAGTCTTTAGCATCCTCTGCTACAGAAATAGATGAGATATTTTACCTGCAGGGTATTATTATGCCTATGTGAGTGTGTGCTTGTTTGTGAACATACACTGCATGACCAAAAGAATGTGGACATCTCATTCAAAAATCATGGGCATTAATATGGTGTTGGTCCCCTCTTTGCTTCAACGACAGCCTCCACTCTTCTGGGAAGGCTTTCCACTAGATGTTGGAACATTGCAGCAGGGACTTGCTTCCATTCAGCCACGAGCATTAGTGAGGTCCACCACTGATGTTGGGCGATTAGGCCTGGCTCGCAGTCGGCATTCCAATTCATCCCGAAGTTGCTCGATGGGGTTGAGGTCAGTGCTCTGTGCAGGGCAGTCAAGTTCTTCCACACCAACCTCGACAAACCATTTCTGTATGGACCTCGCTTTGTGCACGGGGGTATTGTAATGCTGAAACAGTAAAGGCCCTTCTCCAAACTATTGCCACAAAGTTGGAAGAACAGAATTGTCTAGAATGTCATTGTATGCTGTAGCGTTAAGATTTCCCTTCACTGGAACTAAGGGGCCCGAACCATGAAAAACAGCCCCAGATCATTATTCCTCCTCCACCAAACTTTATAGTTGCACTATGCATTCAGGCAGGTAGTGTTCTCCTGGCATCCGCCAAACCCAGATCCGTCCGTGGTGAAGTGTGATTCATCACTCCAGAGAATGCATTTCCACTGCTTCAGAGTCCAATGGCGACGAGCTTTACACCACTCCTGCTGATGCTTGGCATTGCCCAAACCGATCTTAGGCTTGTGTGTGGCTGTTCGGCCATGAAAACCTATTTTATAAAGCTTCCGATGAACAATTATTGTGCTGACGTTGCTTCCAGAGGCAGTTTGGAACTCAGTAGTGAGTGTTGCAACCGAGGACAGACAATTTTTACGTGTTATGCGCTTCAGCACTCGGCGGTCCCGTTCTGTGAGCTTGTGTGGCCTACCACTTCGTGGCTGAGCCATTGTTGCTTCTAGATGTTTCCACTTCACAATAAAAACACTTACATTTGATTGGGGCAGCTCTAGCAGGGCAGAAATTTGACATACTAACTTGTTGGAAAGGTGGCATCCTATGACGGTGCCACGTTGAAAGTCACTGAGCTCTTCAGTAAGGCCATTCTACTGACAATGTTTGTCTATGGAAATCACATGGCTTTGTGTAACGATCGTCTGGAAGAGGGGACCAAGGTGCAGCAGAGGATGTGTTCATCATTAGAATTTTAATAGAACAACATGAACACTATACAAAAAACAAGAAAACTGACAGCCAA
Organism: Salmo trutta; assembly: GCF_901001165.1. Lineage (NCBI taxonomy): Eukaryota > Metazoa > Chordata > Actinopteri > Salmoniformes > Salmonidae > Salmo > Salmo trutta. The sequence continues at coordinate 28,061,582 of NC_042986.1, forward strand.
AACAGTCCTGTCAGGTACTAACAAAAACAATTACCCACAAAACCCAAAGGAAAAACATTCTCCTTATGTGTGACTCCCAATCAGCAACAACGAGCTTCAGCTGTGCCTGATTGGGAGCCACACACGGCCCAAAACAAAGAAATACAAAAACATAGAAAAAGAACATAGAACGCCCACCCAATGTAACACCCTGCGCTGGGAGTCGAGAAGCAAGTTCAGAGAGTGAATCATTTAATTAATAAATTAATGAAACAAAATACAAAACACGAACAACGCACAGACATGAAACTGAAACAGAAACAATAACACCTGGGGAAGGAACCAAAGGGAGTGACATAAATAGGGCAGGTAATCAAGGAGGTGATGGAGTCCAGGTGAGTGTCATTAGGCGCTGATGCGTGTGACAAGTGTGCGCAATAATCAGCAGCCTGGTGACCTAGAGGTCGGAGAGGGAGCACACGTGACAATGTGTTTGATTTTATACACCTCTCAGCAACGGGTGTGGCTGAAATAGCCGAATCCACTAATTTGAAGGGGTGTCCACATACTTTTGTTTGTATAGTGTGTCTGTACAGTATGTTTCACAGTTTTCTCCTATTTCCTGGTTGTGTGTGTGATATTGTGTGTGTACCAGACAGCTGTTACAAAACACAATGTCACAATATAGTACATCCTCACTCTGTGAGGTCTGGTCCCTGTCACTGTCAGTCCAGGAATGTAATTTTACCCATTATGTTAATCCCTGTTCTAGAACCTGTGAAGAAGTAAAACTGAATACACTTCCGCAGCAGTTTACATGTCATCTCAGCTCCACTAGTAAACACAGTATTGGTGACTAAATCAGCGCTCAGTAAACCAGAACTGACGGCTGATTACTGCAACATGCCAGTGTTCATTTCATTAACAAAAAAGTGACAAAAATATTCATCCAACACCAATTTTCCAGTGGCAATTGATGAAACTTTAACTGACTAAATAGACCCAAAAAAGACTATAACTAAATACTTTTTTTTTTCATTTCAATTGACTAAAAGAAGATTATCTCTGTCACTGAAATCTGACTACTAAATGGACTGGACAAGAGCTTTTGGAGAGATTGAGAGCTTTTCAGTGATAAGCACAATTGATATTAGCAGCACAGATGCGCAGCACAGTTCTGTTCAGCAGTGGGAAGGATGGGCCACACTCGGGACACACAGCCTACATCAGCTGGTGAGCTGCGGGAGAGCAAGCGGTGCGTGTGGGCAGACAGGCTCCGCTTCGACTCCTCGGATTATACACATTGTGCAGGCAACCCTCTTGCTTCCCCATAGCTAACCAGTCACCATCAGCCTTCTAGTTAGCTACCTTTTCGCTGGTTAAGAACCACAATCAGCTTTACAATTACATAGTGTTTAGTAGTAAAACAACAGTCTAGCTATATTTTTCTTTCCCTTGAGTCTAGAAAGGCAGTTTGAAATTGTAGTCTTGCTCAACCCTCCCAGTTTCCCCACTGGATTTCATAGCCAGGTTCTGTAGCCAACATAGCCAAGTCTCCCTGTTTTCCTCAAAGTAATTTGAGCCCTTAACGTTCAAAAGATATGACCCAAAATTCCGGCGCTACATTTTTTAAATTTCTGTTGTGCATTGGCGGGACGCATTTTACGTCCATAAAGCATATCACGGGCCGTTCTGAAACTAGGCTACTTGCGGACCGGACAGTTTGTTTAGGCTATACCTTGTTCAGTCATGTTACCTCATTAGCTAGCTACAGTATAGCTAACAACCTGATGCGCGTTCAGCTGGACACAACATTTTGGAGCGTTCAGATAGAAATATGCTATGTAGAACAAACATGACTCTCTGACAAGTTGAATAAGGAATAACGTCGGCTCTATTCATAGAATTTCTATGTGCAATGTTCGATAACGTTTTGCAACAATATGTCTGCGGTGTCTGTGGAACGTTGATAACAATGGCAACGACGCAACCGAGTGACAGATGTGCAACCCATACTACTTTGCCAAAATTCTGCAGCAACATCTGGTGATTGTGCTGCTCTCTCTCTATTTCTCTCGTTCTATCTTTCTCTCTCTCACACTTTCTCTCGTTCTATCTTTCTCTCTCTCACTCTCTCTATTTCTCTCATTCTATCTTTCTCTCTCACTCTCTTTTTCTCTCGTTCTTTCTCTCTCTCTCGCCAGATAATTCTCAGATATTCTTATATACAGTATGTTTGTCATCTGTCTGCTGTTGGGAAGAGAATAGGATGTTATGCGGATGAATAAAATTGGTAGGACAAGGCAATGTATGTTTGTGCATATGGAAGACAGTGATTTATTTTTGCTATAGGTTAATGAGGCAATAAAAATGTGATGTGACTAAAATATGACTAATTCAAAAGGCACTCGCGCATCTTTTTTTGCAGGTGCATGGTAACAGTTTAATAAAATGAGAAAAGGGAAGGAACCCGCACACTGCTCTTTAATAAGCTTTACGTATCGGCCTCATGGCCTTCGTCAGGGCTTTTCGAAGCTCTGATACGTAAAGCTTATTAAAGAGCAGTGTGCGGTTTCCTTCCTTTTTCTCACTCAAATATGACTAAAATGAAAGGGCATTTAGTTGACTGAAATGGACCACTGCTTCTGTCATTTTGACAATAACAACATTAAATCATTATTCAAAAGACATAAATATGAGTAAGACTTAATGATATTGTAGACTAGACTAAATATTATTTTTTTTTACAAATTTAAGACCACAACATACCCTGACACAGTATGTTGGCCCAGTTTCAATCAATAACTGAGATGAGAAGAGCGCCAGCAGACATCCCCATTTCAGACCACTTTTTTTCTTTGTATGTTTTTACGAGTTAGAGTTCCGTTGCTTTCACCAACAGGCCTAAACACAAATGTGTTTTGTGTTAATATTGCTGATATTCTCTTTCAAAGGTCATAGGCTCAGAGGCATATGCGTAGTGTATGATAGAGGTCTAGTGTAGGTTTGTGTAGTTGAGTGGATTCTATAGGTTTAGTATGGTTTGGTGTGTCTGACTGTGTGTGTCCTCTTCTGTCTCTCAGTGCTCAGAGACCCAGAGGTTACTGAACATCGCCAGAGAGCTCCTTCACACTGAGGAGGCCTACGTCAAGAGACTCAACCTCCTGGACCAGGTACACACACACGTATGGGTTGGGAGATACACCGCTGGTCTTCCTATCATAGTAGAGACGTTTTAATGATTTGTTGTTGAGGGTGACAGTCACGTACATTTAATACATTTAAACTTAGTTTTTCACAATTCCTGACATTTAATCCAAGTAAAAATGCCCTGTTTTAGGTCAGTTTGGATCACCACTTTATTTTAAGAATGTGAAATGTCAGAATAATAGTAGAGAGAATTATTTATTTCGGCTTTTATTTATTTCATCACATTCCCAGTGGGTCAGAAGTTTGCATACACTCAATTAGTATTTGGTAGCTTTCCCTTTAAATTGTTTAACTTGGGTCAAACGTTTTGGGTGGCCTTCCACAATAAGTTGGGTGAATTTTGGCCCATTCCTCCTGACAGAGCTGGTGTAACTGAGTCAGGTTTGTAGGCCTCCTTTCTCGCACACGCTTTTTCAGTTCTTCCCACAAATTTTCTATGGGATTGAGATTAGGGCTTTGTGATGGCCACTCCAATACCTTGACTTTGTTGTCCTTAAGCCATTTTGCCACAACTTTGCTTGGGGTCATTGTCCATTTGGAAGACCCATTTGCGACCAAGCTTTAACTTCCTGACTGATGTCTTGAGATGTTGCTTCAATATATCCACATCATTTTCTTTCCTCATGGTGCCATCTATTTTGTGAAGTGCACCAGTCCCTCCTGCAGCAAAGCACCCCCTGTGTTTCAAGGTTGAGATGGTGTTCTTCGGCTTGCAAGCCTCCCCCCTTTTCCTCCAAACATAACGATGGTCATTATGGCCAAACAGTTCTATTTTTGTTTCATCAGACCAGAGGACATTTCTCCAAAAAGTACGATCTTTGTCCCCATGTGCAGTTGCAAACCGTAGTCTGGCTGTTTTATGGCGGTTTTGGAGCAGTGGCTTCTTCCTTGCTGAGCGGTCTTTCAGGTTATGTCGATATAGGACTCGTTTTACTGTGGATATAGATACTTTTGTACCTGTTTACTCCAGCATCTTCACAAGGTCCTTTGCTGTTGTTCTGGGATTGATTAGCAGTTTTTACACCAAAGTACGTTCATCTCTAGGAGACAGAACGCGTCTCCTTCCTGAGCGGTATGACAGCTGCGTGGGTCCATGGTGTTTACACTTCCGTACTATTGTTTGTACAGATGAACGTGGTACCTTCAGGCGTTTGGAAATTGCTCCCAAGGATGAACCAGACTTGTGGAGGTCTACAATTCTTTTCTGAGTTCTTGGCTGATTTCTTTTGATTTTCCCATGATGTCAAGCAAAGAGCCACTGAGTTTTTGGTAGGCCTTGAAATACATCCACAGGTACACCTCCAACTGACTCAAATGATGTTAATTAGCCTATCAGAAGCTTCTAAAGCCATGACATCATTTTCTGGAATTTTCCAATCTGTTTAAAGGCACAGTCAACTTAGTGTATGTAAACTTCTGACCCACTGGAATTGTGATACAGTGAATTATAAGTTAAATAATCTATCTGTAAACAATTGTTGGAAAAATGACTTGTGTCATGCACAAAGTAGATGTCCTAACCAACTTGCCAAAACTATAGTTTGTTAACAAGAAATTTGTGGAGTGGTTGAATAACTAGTTTTAATCACTCCAACCTAAGTGTATGTAAACTTCCGACTTCAACTGTACATGACTACAGACAAAAGGCAGTAGGCTAACCTCGGAGCTGCTTCCTGTTTTTGTCAAGCTTCTGCTTCTTCACGGTGGTACCGGTTGCCATGGAAACACAGGTTCAAACAGGCCAGTGGTTGGTTGACTGACAGGAAGGTGAAAGGTCATGGACCTGGTGTTGTTGTGAGATATTAGGTCAAAGAGCCCATGGTTTGTTTTATCATTTATAGTTATGTAGTAAGTAAAGGTTCTGTTTGTTTAATATGTTAATCATTTCTACCATTACTTTCCTGTTGTCTGTAGGTATTTTGCACTAAGCTGACAGAAGCTGGAATCCCTCAGGAGGTGATAACAGGGATCTTCTCCAACATCTCCTCCATCTACTGCTTCCACCACAAGTTCCTTCTCCCTGAGCTCAAGACACGCATCACTGGAGAATGGTGAGGAGACACGGGCCAATGTTGCAGTAGGGTTTCAATAACATTCTGTTAGCATTAGCAGTAGTAAGACTCCCTGTGTAATAGTGTTTCAATAACATTCTATTAGCATTAGCAGTAGTAAGACTCCCTGTGTAATAGGGTTTCAATAACATTCTATTAGCATTAGCAGTAGTAAGACTCCCTGTGTAATAGGGTTTCAATAACATTCTATTAGCATTAGCAGTAGTAAGACTCCCTGTGTAATAGTGTTTCAATAACATTCTATTAGCATTAGCAGTAGTAAGACTCCCTGTGTAATAGGATGCTTAGTTTTCCACAAACATTTACATTTACATTTAAGTCATTTAGCAGACGCTCTTATCCAGAGCGACTTACAAATTGGTGCATTCACCTTAAGATATCCAGTGGAAAAACCACTTTACAGTCATGTGACGTTATGTTTCAGATCTGTCTGTCTGTCTGTCTGTCTGTCTGTCTGTCTGTCTGTCTGTGTATCTCTCTCTGTGTCTCTCTCTGTTTCAAATCAAATCAAATGTATTTATATAGCCCTTCTTAGATCAGCTGATATCTCAAAGTGCTGTACAGAAACCCAGCCTAAAACCCCAAACAGCAAGCAATGCAGGTCTAGAATTACGGTGGCTAGGAAAAACTCCCTAGAAAGGCCAAACCTAGGAAGAAACCTAGAGAGGAACCAGGCTATGAGGGGTGGCCAGTCCTCTTCTGGCTGTGCCAGGTGGAGATTATAACAGAACATGGCCAAGAGTTCATAAATGACCAGAATGGTCAAATAATAATAATCACAGTAGTTGTCGAGGGTGCAACAGGTCAGCACCTCAGGAGTAAATGTCAGTTGGCTTTTCATAGCCGTTCATTGAGAGTAACTCTACCGCTCCGGCTGTCTCTAGAGAGTTGAAAACAGCAGGTCTGGGACAGGTAGCACGTCCGGTGAACATTGTTTCTCTGTGTATCTCTCTCTCTCTCTCTCTCTTTGTATTGCTCTCTCTCTCTCATTACTGCATAGTGATAATGTGTGCAGTGAGTGTGTGTGCAGTCAGTGTGTGTGTTGGCCGCGGAACTATGACAGCTGGGTTGCAGTGGGGGGTTGTTGCTGGGCAGTGGGGTGTGTGTGTGAGTGCGTGCCGGGCTGGTAGAATGGGGGCTTTATCCGCTTGTCTTCATCTGCAGGGTGTGTGTGTGCCAACGCCAGTCTCTCTCTGGAGATTATTGAGTCCTTCAGAAATTATGTAGAGGGATTCCACCTGTTGCATTCTCCACACATTATATACGGTGTTCACCCATAAAATTATTCATTCATTCAAGCTTTATACAAATTCCGCTAGAAAAACAATAGTCCAAACCCCATATCTTTACCATATATGGTTCAAAGGTTATGGACGATTTACTGTAAGAACATAGCATGTTTAGAGTGAATGGAATATCATTACAGGCATGATCAACAAGTGGTCACTGTTGTATAGAACTAACTAACTTCAAAACTCAACCGACAAGCTAACTAATTGGCTGCAGGTTGTGAAAATAAAGGCTTTTTCGAAATGAAATCCACTGAATACAAAACTATACTCAACAAAAATATAAACACCACATGTAAAGTGTTGGTCCCATGTTTCATGAGCTGAAATAAAAGATCCCAGACATTTCCATACGCTCTGTAAGCGTATTTCTCTCAAATTGTACACACATTTGTTTACATCCCTGTCAGTGAGCATTTTCCTTTGCCAAGATAATCCATCCACCTGACAGATGTGGCATATCAAAAAGCTGATTAATCAGTATGATCACACGAGTGCACCTTGTGCTGGGACAAAAGTATGTGGACACCTGCTCATCAAACATCTCATTCCAAAATCATGGAGTTGTTCCCCTTTGCTGCTATAACAGCCTCCACATTTTTGGTAAGGCTTTCCTCGAGATGTTGTGGGGACTTGCTTCCGTTCAGCCACAAGAGCGTTAGTGAGGTCGGGCACTGATGTTGGGTGATTAGGCCTGGCTCACAGTCGGCGTTCTAATTCATCCCAAAGATGTTTGAAGGGGTTGAGATCAGGGCTATGTGCAGGCCAGTCAAGTTGTTCCACACCAATTTCGACAAACCGTTTCAGTATGGACCTTGCTTTGTGCACGGGGGCATTGTCTTGCTGAAAAAGCCAAACTATTGCCACAAAGTTGGAAGTACAGAATTGTCTAGAATGTCATTGTATGCTGTAGCGATTTCCCTTCACTGGAACTAAGAGGCCCGAACCATGAAAAACAGCCCCTGACCATTATTCCTCCTCCACCTAACTTTACAGTTGGCACTATGCATTGGGGCAGGTAGCGTTCTCCTGGCATCCACCAAACCCAGAGTTGTCCATCGGACTGCCAGATGGTGAAGCGTGATTCATCACTCCAGAGAACATGTTTCTACTGCTCCAGAGTCCACTGGCGGCGAGCTTTACACCAGTCCAGCCAACACTTTGCATTGTGCATGGTGACCTTAGGCTTGTGTGTAGCTGCTCGGCCATGAAAACCCATTTCATGAAGCTCCCGACGAACAGTTCTTGTGCTGACGTTGCTTCCAGTGGCAGTTTGGAACTCGGTAGTGAGCGTTGCAACCCGAGGACAGACGTTTTTTTACACGCTACACGCTTCAGCACATACAATCTACTTGCAGTGAAGCGGCTCAACATTTACATGTATATGTACAGTATCTTTCAACTATGCTGTGATGTTTAAAATAGATTTAAATCTATCTAATCGAATGGAATCCACAGATTGCGAGTGGAAGATACATATTTTACTAATTGTTTTAGTAATTGACTGACCAGGTCTCTCCAGATCTCCCAGCAATGCTATTTCTATTTCAATTTTAGATTAATGTTATGCTTTTTCAGCCTTTCCTGAACCTGAGACCAGAAACAGGCTACCTGAGGGCAATACCAAAACAATTGATTCTGTATCCTCACAACAAAATCTGCAGAGCTGCGATGACTGTATGCCCCAAATATTCAACATTTTGTTGGTGGCAAGAATTCTGGACAATAATTTTAGCTGAAAAGCACGAAGTCTTGAATCTTGCGTTGTTTTATATGTAAACTCATACACCTATCAAGGCACAAGGCGAGACCCAGATGCAGACACAGGAGGCAGATGGTTGGAGTCTTACAATGTTTATTAATCCAAAGGGGTAGGCAAGAGAATGGTCGTGGACAGGCAAAAAGGTCAAAACCAGATCAGAGTCCAAACGGTACTGAAGGGCAGGCAGAATCAAGGTCAGGGCAGCAAGGTCAGGCAGGCAGGAAAGTAGTCCAGAGTCAGGCAGGGGTCAGGACAGAGAAGGACTATAAAAAGAGAAAAGAAAACGCGTACTGGAAAAACACGCTGGTTGACTTGCCTTAACATACAAGACGAACTGGCACAGAGAGACAGGAAACAGGGAAAAACACGCTGGTTGACTTGCCTAAACATACAAGACGAACTGGCACAGAGAGACAGGAAACAGGGAAAAACACGCTGGTTGACTTGCCTTAACATACAAGACGAACTGGCACAGAGAGACAGGAAACAGGGAAAAACACGCTGGTTGACTTGCCTAAACATACAAGACGAACTGGCACAGAGAGACAGGAAACAGGGAAAAACACACTGGTTGACTTGCCTAAACATACAAGACGAACTGGCACAGAGAGACAGGAAACAGGGAAAAACACACTGGTTGACTTGCCTAAACATACAAGACGAACTGGCACAGAGAGACAGGAAACAGGGAAAAACACACTGGTTGACTTGCCTAAACATACAAGACGAACTGGCACAGAGAGACAGCAAACAGGGATAAATACACTGGGACAATAAGCGACACCTGGAGGGGGTGGAGACAATCCCAGGAACAGGTGAAAAGATCAGGGCGTGACAACACCCTGTACCATGGTTTCGGTTCCCTACCTCCTGAGCTTTTGTTGCTCCTAGACGTTTCCACTTCACGATAACAACACTTACAGTTGACTGGGGCGGCTCTAGCAGGGCAGAAATTGGAGGAACTGACTTGTTGGAAAGGTGGCATCCTATGACAGTGCCACTTTGAAAGTCACTGAGCTCTTCAGTAAGGTCAATGCTACTGCCAATGTTTGTCTATTGAGATTGCATGGCGGTGTGCTCGATTTTATACAACTGTCAGCAATGGGTGTGGCTGAAATGGCTGAATCCACTCATTTGAAGGGGTGTCTACATACTTTTGTATATATAGTGTATATTAAGGTTATAACATTGTACAGAACAATCTAATGATTAATTATATGTTATTTATAATGACATAGAGCAAAGAAAACAAGGTGTTTACATTAATTTCATTGCAGCATCTTGAATTGGCCTGTTTTTCTCTACATTGTACAGCAGTGAGTGGATGCTCTACTTTATACAGTACATGTACTGTAGCTTACTATTTCCTGATTTACAGATTCTACATTTTACATTGAATGAAATGTGTACTCTAGGTATACTGTAAGTACATTGCAACATATGTGTTTAGAGTGCATACACACATGAAAATCTACCATGAGAGTTTTGAGCGTTGACTTAGTTTTAAGCCGTGTGTGTGTTTTCTGTGTGTTAGGGACTCAAACCCGCGTATAGGAGATATCCTCCAGAAGCTGGCTCCCTTTATGAAGATGTACGGAGAGTACGTGAAGAACTTTGACCGTGCTATGGACCTGGTCAACACCTGGAGCCAACGGTCATCACAGTTCAAGAGTGTGGTCCAGAATATACAAGTAAGTGTGTGTGTGTGTGTCCGTGAGTGCACCTGTGTGGGCGTGTATCAGTGGAGGCTGCTGAGGGGAGGACGGCTCATAATAATGGCTGGAACGGAGCGAATGGAATGGCATTAGACACAAGGAAACCATGTTTGATGTATTTGATACCATTCCACTGATTCTGCTCCAGCCATTACCACCAGCCCGTCCTCCCGTCCTGTGTATGTATGGTAAAGTATGTCTTTGTTATCGCTGCACTGTGTGTTGTGTACCTACAGTACAGTAGGCCTGTTAACAGTACTGTGTGTGTACTATCTGTACAGAAGCAGGATGTGTGTGGGAACCTGACTCTCCAGCACCACATGTTGGAGCCTGTTCAGAGGATCCCTCGCTATGAGCTCCTGCTCAAGGACTATCTGAAGAAACTGCCTGACGATGCACTGGACAGGAAAGACACAGAGAGTACGTCTGTTTGTCTGTCTGCCTGTCTGTCTGTGTCCGTTTGTCCTTCTGTTTTTCTGTTTGTCTGTCTAGGTTTATCTGTCTGTTCCTCACTAACCTTCCTAAACTAGGGCCCATCACAAGCTCCATGACTTGTGACCTTACTATAACCTTGTACTGTACATTGTCCTTGTTTGAAGTAGTGTCTAGGTAAAGCCTGCATAACCCGGTGTTGTGGGTCAGTAGTCTGTCTCAGTCAGTAGTCTGTCTCAGTGAGGCCCTGCTCTCCTAGGCCTGGTCATGTAGAGGGGAAAGTCAGCTCTGTTTATGTAGTTTGTGATTAAGATGGCTGCTGCAGGTGCACTCCCACATCAGTGCTCTGCTCCTCTGGCTTACAGTCACTTTAATGCAGTGTGTGTGTGTGTGTGTGTGTGTGTGTGTGTGTGTGTGTGTTCATTTAATGGAGAATGTGTGTGTCTTTGATGTTGGGTAATGTACATGAATGGTATGTGAGGCCAAACACTTTATCTCCCTGTCTGTTTAACACAAACACACACTGTTTGAGGTGTTCATTGTGTGTGTTTGATGTGTGGTAATTTACAATAGGCCCGTAGTCTGATGATGCACAGGCTGGCTGCAGTGAAAGGTTGGACCCTAGCCGATTTCTAACAGAGTATTCAGTTGAGTGTTTTGCTAAATGTAGGTCTGATGCATAGTTATGTAGAGGTTCTGCAGACAGGTCTAACAGTCTGTCTGTGTGTGTTTTACAGAGGCATTGGAGCTCATATCCACAGCAGCCAACCACTCCAATGCTGCCATCAGGAAAATGGTACAATTCTACTTTCTTCTGTTTGGAGTCCTCTCTGTTCCCTCCCTCTCCATCACTTTGAAACACCCTGTCTCTCCATCTCTCTCTGACATGCATCTTACTTTTTATGGTTTTCAAGGTGATGGTGCTGTAGCTCACAACTGTGTATGAAGGAAGGAAGGAAGGAAGGAAGGAAGGAAGGAAGGAAGGAAGGAAGGAGAGAGAGCAAGGGAGGGAGAGAATTAGGGAGGTATGAAGGGAAGAAGGGAGGTTGTGAGGACCCTGGTTGGTTTAGTACAGACAGGAAGTTGCTGTTTCCTGCCACTAGTTTTACAGTCTGCAGAAGAGTGACAGCTGTCTCTGACACACACACACACACAGTCCCACTTCTGCCCCCTGGTGTGGCTTGTCCTCTAGCGCGTCTAATGCGGCCTCAACCGTTTTAGTTCAATAGCTTCCTGTGTTTTAGGCTCCACTGACTTATATTTATGCATCGTTCTATCTGATCTCTGTGTGTTTTTCATCTATGGTGTTCCTCAGGAGAAGATGAACAAACTGCTGGAGGTCTATGAGAGACTGGGGGGAGAGGAGGACATTGTGAACCCAGCCAACGAACTCATCAAGGAGGGACACATCAAGAAGATGTCTGCCAAGAATGGGACGGCCCAGGACCGATACCTCTATCTGGTGAGTGGCAGGAGGAGCTGGAATGAAGAACATGTGTAGGAATGGGATTACTATATGTGACCGACCTCCTCGATTCGGTCTTATGTAGCAACATTTGAAAATGTGTTTTTTACATTGGATAAAAGTAGAGACTCGTAGCTAGAAAATGGTATATCATATACTGCAGTTGAGGAACAATGGGAAAGTAATTCTGCTTTGAAAGTAGATAAACTTGTAACACCACTTTTGAGAAAATGGCCCTTGAATGTTTTGGTACACCAACTGGAGAGCTCTTCTTTGTCTACACCCATTCAGCATCGTTCACACCCTCTTAAGCCTTAGCCCCACCCATCTCTTTAAGGATTCACATGTGAGGCCATGTGGTAAACACACGCTATATCAAATAAAAGTTTATTTGTCACATATACAGGATACAGAAGGTGTAAATAGTACAGTGAAGTGGTTACTTCCATAGTAGCAATATCAAAAACAGAAAGTGTCCAGATTAAAATCTGTTATAAATATGTGAAGGAAATGCTATAACCACCCCCCAGCCACATCTAGCTAAGTGGATTGGTCACTATTGTCTAGACATGTACACATGATCATGAAATACAATACATGGCCATAATCACCCCCAGACACACCTGGCTAATTTGATGGGTCATATAATGATCTGGCCGAAGTGGAGTCTTTTTGTTTAGACATGTAGCTAGCTAGGTAGCTAGCTAGCTAAAACAATGAACTGGCATTACTGGCATAATCCCAACTCACAATACTACCAATACAAACATTGTCATAATAGCTGTAGTATCAATCTGCAGGTAGCTAAAGCTAACTAGGTTCAATGTTAGCTAACTAGGTTCAATGTTAGCTAACTAGGTTCAATGTTAGCTAGCTAACATTAGGCTATAACTAACAATGCAAATGGTTTCTGATTCGAATAATTTTACTACACAAAAGCTAACGTTTGCTAGCTAACTAACAGTATGCTTTAACTAAAAATGACTTTCTGACAAAATTAGAAACTTATATCTGAAAATATATCTAAACTCTTACCCGTATTAAAACTTCACGGCAGACTGGAACCATTTAACTCTGTTTTGTTTGTAGCTACATCTTGTTTGGGCAGCATTGTGTCAAGTCACTCCAGTTCACCCTGACTGGTTCACACTGACCGAGGCATCATTTTTTCTAACTGATCTATCGATAGTGCCTGCTAAGTTCAGGACATCAATGTTGTTGAGAAAAGTAGCAAAACTTTAGTAGTTCTTGAAGGCTAACGTTATATCTTTCAAAAACGGTGTGGTAGAAAGGACTGTCAACACATATTGAACAGATCATGTTATCGACAGATGCATGCTACATGGCAGACCAATCCACACTCATCTCCCGGCATGTCCAGCCCATCGATTATCTCAGCCGATCATGGCTAGCGGGAAAGTTCCTGTCTTTTTCTGTGGCAAAACTAACTAAGCTCGTAATTTAACAATTTTATTCGTATTTATGGATGGGGTACATGTTTGTTATAAATGCACATGAAAGTTCACATGTTCCAGAAGGCATTCCTACCAAAAAACGCATTTTGATTTAAAACAATATGTTTACGTTCAAATGCCGCTCCTGTGAGGTAGTGACGTGCGACACACGCCTAGTTTCCTGAAACTATTCACATATCAAAGTGTGTGTGTGTATTCATGTGTTTATTATACTTATCTGTTTCCCCCTCTCTCGCTTTCTGTGTCTCTGTGCTGCAGTTTAATAACATGGTGCTGTACTGCGTTCCCAAGCTGAGGTTGATGGGGCAGAAGTTCAGTGTGAGAGAGAGGATCGACATCGCTGGGATGGAGATCAGGAAGGAGGTAATGGAAGCAAGGATACAACAAATGCAACCTAGCTTCCTTTTCTGCTGAACACCAGATGTGGAAACTCCGCTCAGGCGTATTTTCACGCCTGCTACGTTAGGTTAGAGGTAAAGTGACACTGTTCTCCTCTGTCTTCAGGTTCAGGAGAATGTGAAGCAGAACCTCCCTCTCACGTTCACCATCATCGGCAAGCAGCGCTCACTAGAGCTGCAGGCCAGGTAAGAACTATGGAGCGGTTACATGAGAGAACTGTAGAACTGTGCCTTTTGTAATGGGCCACAACATTTCAGGCACAGCTAGAATACATAGTAGTATTTATAGCTAGAGAGCCTTAATATTTGTGTTAAGTGTTTCAGTTATTACTGTTGTTGAAACCTTCCCTCTGCTTTTCAGCACGGCAGAGGAAAAGGAAGACTGGATACAGGTAAGGAATACCATCTCGACAGAAACACACTAACATGGAATGAGAGGTTTTGCAGAAGGATTTGTGCCCCCACAGTTTCAGTGTATTATGAACAGTATTAGTATTAGGGAGGCTTTCCTCCACACTGCCATTCTGTGAGTTGGGGAATTGTTTTCCTCTTATTATAGCTCATTTAGCCCATTAAAGCTGACTAAAGCTGATTAAAAAGGCTAATAGACTGGAGGGGAGGAGTGTGTGCCAAGCAGGGGGGCTGGGTATGTGGAAAGGACTGGAAGGGCCATTCAGCAATCTGAAGGACACAGGGAATGTGTGGTGTCACAAGAGACTGAAGAGGGGGGAACAAAGATTGCACACACGTACATACACTGTCTATTTTATTCGCATATGAATACAGAGCTCATTATTTGCACACGTGCACATACACACACACACACACACTCTCTGTCTTAGTGCAGTAGATAGTGCGGTCTCTGACGCAGACCACTGGGCTGGATCAGAGGTTTGTGATGCATTTGGCCCTCTGATGTCATGTCAATGTATAGCAGGGTCAGTCCAGTCTACAGCCAGGCACAGTCTCTCTCTTTGTTCTCCTCTCTCCTACTCAGACAGGCAGAGGCCCTCTCTCTCTCTTTCTCTTTCTCTCTCTCTCTCTCTCTCTCTCTCTCTCTCTCTCTCTCTCTCTCTCTCTCTCTCTCTCTCTCTCTCTCAATGTAAGGGCTGTGAAGTTGATAATGAACAGAAGTGAAATAAACAATACAAATTAACATTTATATTATATGACATTTCAAGTGTCATATTATGTCTATATACAGTGTTGTAACTATGTGCAAATAGTTTAAGTACAAAAGGAAAAATATATAAACATAAATATGGGTTGTATTTACAATGTTGTTTGTTCTTCACTGGTTGCCCTTTTCTTGTGGCAAAAGGTCACAAATATTGCTGCTGTGATGGCACTCTGTGGTATTTCACCTAGTAGATATGGGAGTTCTTTGTGGATCTGTGTAATCTGAGGGAAATATGTGTCTCTAATATGGTTGTACATTTGGCAGGAGGTTAGGAAGTGGGCAGTGTGCACATAGCCTGTCTTCTCTTGAGAGCCAGGTCTGCCATCGGCGGCCTTTCTCAATAGCAAGGCTAACCTCACTGAGTCTGTACATAGTCAAAGCTTTCCTTACGTTTGGGTCAGTGACAGTGACAGTCTTCTGCCACTGTGTACTCTCTGTTTAGGGTCAAATAGCATTCTAGTTTGCTCTGTTTTTTGTTAATTCTTTCCAATGTGTCAAGTAATTATCTTTTAGTTTTCTCATGATTTGGTTTGATCTAATTGTGTTGCTGTCCTGGGGCTCTGTGGGGTCTGTTTGTGTTTGTGAACAGAGCCCCAGGACCAGCTTGCTTAGGGGACTCTTCTCCAGGTTCATCTCTCTGTAGGCGATGGCTTTGTTATGGAAGTTTTGGGAATCGCTTCCTTTTAGGTGGTTGTAGAATTTAACGGCTCTTTTCTGGATTTTGATAATTAGTGGGTATCGGCCTAATTCTGCTCTGTATGCATTATTTGGTGTTTTACGTTGTACACGGAGGATATTTTTGCAGAATTCTGCATGCAGAGTTTCAATTTGGTGTTTATCCCATTTTGTGAATTCTTGGTTGGTGAGCGGACCCCAGACCTCACAACCATAAAGGGCAATGGGTTGTATAACTGATTCAAGTATTTTTAGCCAGATCCTAATTGTTATGTCAAATTTTATGTTCCTTTTGATGGCACAGAAGGCCCTTCTTGCCTTGTCTCTCAGCTCGTTCACAGCTTTGTGGAAGTTACCTGTGGCGCTGATGTTTAGGTCTCTCTCTCTTTCGCTCTGTCTCCTTGAGGCTGTAGATTGCCGTAGGAATGTTACTGTTGTAAAATCTGTTGCTTTACTTTTTGCCTCTGTCACTGCCTCTTGACTTTTATTATAAACCGGCGAAGAATATGATGGCCGTATGTAACTACAGGCCTTTATAAAGCGTTCTATCCCTCTCTGTTCTCCTATTTCCCTCTCCCCTGTCCCTTCCACTCCCAGGTGATCCTGGCCACCATAGAGAGACACAAGCAGAACAGTGAGACCTTTAACAAAGCCTTCAACAGCTCCTTCTCCAGGGAGGAAGACCACCTGCCAGACTCACCGGTCAGTCTGCCTGCCTGCCTGCCTGTCTGTCTGACTGCCTATCAGTCTGTCTGTCTAGCCATGAGTCAACCTGCACTATGAGTGTATATATATTCATATGAGAGCACTACAGCTTGGTCAGAGAGTGAATATATTAATATATATAGAGTGTGTACAGTACCAGTCAAAAGTTTGGACACACCTACTCATTCAAGGGTTTGTCTTCATTTTTACTATTTTCTACATTGTAGAATAATAGTGAAGACATCAAAACTATGAAATAACACATTTGGAATCATGTAGCAACCAAAAACATAGTTAAACAAGATTTTAGATTCTTCAAAGTAGCCACCCTTTGCCTTGATGACAGCTTTGCACACTCTTGGCATTCTCTCAACCAGCATCATGAGGAAAGCTTTTCCAACAGTCTTGAAAGAGTTCCTCCATATGCTGAGCACTTGTTGGCTGCTTTTCCTTCACTCTGCGGTCCAACTCATCCCAAACCATCTCAATTGGGTTGAGGTTTGGTGATTGTGGAGGCCAGGTCATCTGATGCAGCACTCCATCACTCTCCTTCTTGGTCAAATAGCCCTTACACAGCCTGGAGGTGTGTTGGGTCATTGTCCTGTTGAAAAACAAATGATAGTCCCACTAAGCACAAACCAGATGGGATGGCGTATCGCTGCAGAATGCTGTGGTTGTCATGCTGGTTAAGTGTGCCTTGAATTCTAAATAAATCACAGACAGTGTCACCAGCAAAGCACGATCACACCTCTTCCTCCATGCTTCACGGTGGGAACCACACATGCGGAGATCATCCATTCACCTATTCTGCGTCTCACAAAGACATCCAAAAATCTCACATTTGGACACATCAGACCAACAGACAGATTTCCACCAATTTAATGTCCATTGCTCGTGTTTCTTGGCCCAAGCAAGTCTCTTCTTATTGGTGTCCTTTAGTAGTGGTTTCTTTAAAGCAATTCGACCATGAAGGCCTGATTCACGCTGTCTCCTCTGAACAGTTGATGATGAGATGTGTCTGTTACTTGAACTCTGTGAAGCATTAATTTGGGCTACAATTTCTAAGGCTGGTAACTAATTAACTTATCCTCTGTGTCTTCCTTTCCTGTGGTGATCCTCATAAGAGCCAGTTTCATCATAGTGCTTGATGGTTTTTGCGACTGCACATGAAGAAACTTTCAAAGTTCTTGACATTTTCCGTATTGACTGACCTTCCTGCCTTAAAGTAATGATGGCCTGTCATTTCTCTTTGCTTATTTGAGCTGTTCTTGCCATAATACGGAATTGGTCTTTTAACAAATAGGGCTATCTTTTGTATACCACCCCTACCTTGTCACAACACAACTGATTGGCTCAAATGCATTAGGAAGGAAATAAATTCCACAAATTAACTTTTAAACAAGGCACACCTGTTAATTGAAATGCATTCCAGATGAGTACCTCATGAAGCTGGTTGAGAGAATGCCAAGAGTGTGCGACGCTGTCATCAAGGCAAAAGGTGGCTACTTTGAAGAATCTCAACTATAAAATATATTTTAATTTGTTTAAAACTTTTTGGGTTACTACATGATTCCATATGTGTTATTTCATAGTTTTGATGTCTTCACTATTATTCTACAATGTAGAAAATAGTAACAATAAAGAAAAACACTTGAATGTAGGTGTGTCCAAACCTTTGACTGGTACTGTATATATTCAACTTTTTTGAGTTGGCAAACAAACTGAAAGGGTGCACACTGTCAGTGTGTTGTTTGAACAGATATAAAGCCAAGGTAGGTGATTTACTGCCAACTGCAGTTGTGGAATATTTCCTTGTGAGTATAATTAATTGGCTAATCCATCCTGGTGACGTCGATGGAATTATGTGATTCTTAACCTATAGGAAGTCCCACTAGTTAACTATTTCAAAATTGTGAAAGTCCTCAATGGCGCTGCCCATACTAAGATGGGAGATTCCTCTATCTATCTGTATGACTGACCCACTATGGACCTGGACCTGGACACAGGCCAAACTAGAAACACGTAAGACTACTGTCTTTCTCTCAGGCGTGGCTGCCATCTAGTGGGAGTAAACACACACTGCAGCTTTAAGGGATATTCAGTGGCGTTGTTCTCATTCTCTGGCAATGTGGGAGAATGCTTTGTTAGTGATATGTTGTCACCTGACATGAAGTGCTATCCGTGTAATAACAATGTAACTCATACATCTCTCCCAGGGTTAAATATGTCACTCTGATCCTGTATTCATGTTCTTCTCTCCTCAGGGTCCCTGGAGCACCACATCCATAGACTCAGACAGTGAAAGACTGCATGAAAGGGTAGGTGTCAAAAGTCAGATTACAATACATTTCCTCCGGCCCCTATTACCTTTTGTGTGATGTTATGGACTCAGCTTTGGATTTCAAGACCATTGATCTCTCTTTGCTACAGCGTCAATGACATCGCCCAACATAATACTAGAACCCATACAATGGGAAATAGAATGGGAATACATTGTACCATGAATGTCTGTCTGAGTTCATAACAAGAAGTACATTGATCTCTCCTATTCTAAAGCCTGAATGTCTGTCAGTCGGGTATTACAATGGCAGTGGATCTATAATCCACACAGTAGTCTGCAGATAGGTATAATAGTAGGCAGTCTTCTCAATAACATCACTATCTCACTCTCTAGTAGCAGTGAGAGGTGTCTGTGGAAAGATGAGACACGATCAGGGGGTACATTTCACATTCCCTTCCACAATGCATCTGTGCTAAAGGGCTGGCGGCTGAAAGAGAAACGGGAGCGGCTTTGATTTCCATTTTTCTGTTATAGAGGAGAGAAAGAATAGGGGAGATAATATAGCGAGAAAATGGAGTGTGGAAATGGCAAGATAGAAAGGAAATAGTCCCCTTCACCCAACTATTTCAGGATTACTTAGGCAATACGAAGATGCATTGAGATAAGATGACCTTGTGATTGGACAGATTTTGATACGTTGTTTGTTTCTCTGTTTTTCAGAAAAGTTCCAAGAAGAAGGAGAAGGAGAAGCAGACATGTAAAGGCTGCAACGAAAGCTTCAACTTCACCAAGCGCAAACACCACTGCAAAGCCTGTGGAGCGGTGAGCACAGAGAGAAAGAGCAGGGTGGGGGCGGGGCAGTTAGTGCCAGTATGCTGCATTTTCGCCAGTGGATGTCTTGTATGATTGATTTTCAGCTGTCTAAATATCTTTCTCTCCCTCCATTCCTCATTCTCTCTTTCCCTCCCTCTGCAGGCCATCTGTGGTAAATGCTCTAAGATGTTGGAGAACAAGGCGTGTCGACTGTGTCCTGAATGCTTTGAGACAAGCCACGTCCCTGAAGGGCCTGCAGGGGCCCCAGGAGAGCTGAAGAGGAAAGCTACAGCCGAGGTGAGGACCGACAGACTCTCAGCTTATAGAATACAATAGAAAATAGTAGAATATAACTTCATTTAAATGAAGCTTCCCCTCACAAATATCATAAGACAATCACACATCATACTTACTGTATATGGCACAGTGTTGCTGAGAAGCTAACATGGACAGGAGGGGGATGTGGTGTGTAAGACTCACCAGAGCAGGTCTGGGGGGGGGTTGGAGTATAGAGGTTGGCAGCGGGCATATTGTTTCAGTGCCAGCCTCTGGAGAGAGCAGAACAATCCCGTTAGTCACCCCAGCATGGCAGAGAAGACAGAGCCCTGCCCAGACAGCCCCATAGAGCATGGTGCACCTCTTTCAATCACACACACGCACTATAGAGACAAAAAGTGGTACACACAGTCCGTAGTCTGCAGGGCTCAATAGGATTAATCTCTCAGTGTTTACCAGGAGTCAATATGAATTAGTGTTCAATAGAGGGCCTGTGCAGTGGGGCAGTAACAGTGGGGCTCCAGCACCACGTCAGTAACAGTGGGGCTCCAGCACCACGTCAGTAACAGTGGGGCTCCAGCACCACGTCAGTAACAGTGGAGCTCCAGCACCACGTCAGTAACAGTGGGGCTCCAGCACCACGTCAGTAACAGTGGGGCTCCAGCACCACGTCAGTAACAGTGGGGCTCCAGCACCACGTCAGTAACAGTGGGGCTCCAGCACCACGTCAGTAACAGTGGGGCTCCAGCACCACGTCAGTAACAGTGGGGCTCCAGCACCACGTCAGTAACAGTGGGGCTCCAGCACCACGTCAGTAACAGTGGGGCTCCAGGACCACGTCAGTAACAGTGGGGCTCCAGCACCACGTCAGTAACAGTGGGGCTCCAGCACCACGTCAGTAACAGTGGGGCTCCAGCACCACGTCAGTAACAGTGGGGCTCCAGCACCACGTCAGTAACAGTGGGGCTCCAGCACCACGTCAGTAACAGTGGGGCTCCAGCACCACGTCAGTAACAGTGGAGCTCCAGCACCACTGATCATCACTTTGAATTAAAAGTAGAGTAAATAGTGAAAGTGAGCTCCCGTTCCAAACATTGGTTTGTTAATGGGTTAAAAATATACTGTATTTCTCTGACTATTATGTGAGTACTGGCTCCCACTGCAGTGGATCAACATTGGGATTGTGCCTTTAACTCTGCCTTCTGTGTGTGTTTCTGTCCCTCCAGAAGCAGGTGTCTCCGTCTCTATTGGGGGACAACTGTCTGCAGTGTGGCCAGCTGCAGGTGCAGGAGAAGGGCAAGAGCTGGACCAAGACCTGGGTGGCCGTCACCAAGACTGAACCTCTAGTGCTGTACCTGCAGACCAGCGGACAGGTAAGGGTTAACCTCACACACGCCTGAGGGCCTCTCTCCTGAGGGCCTCTCTCCTGAGGGTCTCTCCCCTGGGGGTCTCTCTCCTGAGGGCCTCTCTCCTGAGGGTCTCTCCCCTGAGGGTCTCTCTCCTGAGGGCCTCTCTCCTGAGGGTCTCTCTCCTGAAGGTCTCTCTCTTGAGGGTCTCTCTCTTGAGGGTCTCTCTCTTGAGGGTCTCTCTCTTGAAGGCCTCTCTCCTGAAGGCCTCTCTCCTGAAGGTCTCTCTCCTGAAGGTCTCTCTCTTGAGGGTCTCTCTCCTGAGGGTCTCTCTCCTGAAGGTCTCTCTCTTGAGGGTCTCTCTCTTGAGGGTCTCTCTCTTGAGGGTCTCTCTCCTGAGGGTCACACCTGAGGGTACTTTTTGTTTGTCTGTCTGTCTGTCTGTCTGTCTGTCTGACTGTCTGTCTGTGTCTTTGTACCAAATCAAATCAAATCAAATTTATTTATATAGCCCTTCGTACATCAGCTGAAATCTCAAAGTGCTGTACAGAAACCCAGCCTAAAACCCCAAACAGCAAGCAATGCATGTGAAAGAAGCACGGTGGCTGGGAAAAACTCCCTAGGAAAAACTCCTGAGAAAGGCCAAAAACCTAGGAAGAAACCTAGAGAGGAACCAGGCTATGAGGGGTGGCCAGTCCTCTTCTGGCTGTGCCGGGTGGATATTATAACAGAACATGGTCAAGATGTTAAAATGTTCGTAAATGACCAGCATGGTCAAATAATAATAATCATAGTAATTGTCGAGGGTGCAACAAGCACGTCCGGTGAACAGGTCAGGGTTCCGTAGCCGCAGGCAGAACAGTTGAAACTGGAGCAGCAGCATGGCCAGGTGGACTGGGGACAGCAAGGAGTCATCATGCCAGGTAGTCCTGAGGCATGGTCCTAGGGCTCAGGTCCTCCGAGAGAAAGAAAGAAAGAGAGAAAGAGAGAATTAGAGAGAGCATATTTACATTCACACAGGACACCGGATAAGACAAGAGAATACTCCAGATGTAACAGACTGACCCTAGCCCCCCGACACATAAACTACTGCAGCATAAATACTGGAGGCTGAGACAGGAGGGATCAGAAGACACTGTGGCCCCATCCGATGATACCCCCGGACAGGGCCAAACAGGCAGGATATAACCCCACCCACTTTGCCAAAGCACAGCCCCCACACCACTAGAGGGATATCTACAACCACCAACTTACCGTCCGAAGACAAGGCCGAGTATAGCCCACAAAGATCTCCGCCACGGCACAACCCAAGGGGGGGCGCCAACCCAGACAGGAAGACCACGTCAGTGGCTCAACCTTATCAAGTGACGCACCCCTCCCATGGACGGCATGGAAGAACACCAGTAAGTCAGTGACTCAGCCCCTGTAAAAGGGTTAGAGGCAGAGAATCCCAGTGGGAAGAGGGGAACCGACAAGGCAGAGACAGCAAGGGCGGTTCGTTGCTCCAGCCTTTCCGTTCACCTTCACACTCCTGGGCCAGACTATACTTGATCATAGGACCTACTGAAGAGATAAGTCTTCAGTAAAGACTTAAAGGTTGAGACTGAGTCTGCGTCTCTCACATGGGTAGGCAGACCATTCCATAAAAATGGAGCTCTATAGGAGAAAGCCCTACCTCCAGCCGTTTGCTTAGAAATTCTAGGGACAATTAGGAGGCCTGCGTCTTGTGACCGTAGCGTACGTGTAGGTATGTACGGCAGGACCAAATCGGAAAGATAGGTAGGAGCAAGCCCATGTAATGCTTTGTAGGTTAGCAGTAAAACCTTGAAATCAGCCCTTGCCTTAACAGGAAGCCAGTGTAGGGAGGCTAGCACTGGAGTAATATGATCAAATTTTTTGGTTCTAGTCAGGATTCTAGCAGCCGTATTTAGCACTAACTGAAGTTTGTTTAGTGCTTTATCCGGGAAGCCGGAAAGTAGAGCATTGCAGTAGTCGAGCCTAGAAGTAACAAAAGCATGGATTAATTTTTCTGCGTCATTTTTGGACAGAAAGTTTCTGATTTTTGCAATGTTACGTAGATGGAAAAAAGCTGTCCTTGAAGCAGTCTTGATATGTTCTTCAAAAGAGAGATCAGGGTCCAGAGTAACGCCGAGGTCCTTCACAGTTTTATTTGAGACGACTGTACAACCATCCAGATTAATTGTCAGATTCAACAGAAGATCTCTTTGTTTCTTGGGACCTAGGACAAGCATCTCTGTTTTGTCCGAGTTTAAAAGTAGAACATTTGCAGCCATCCACTTCCTTATGTCTGAAACACAGGCTTCTAGCGAGGGCAATTTTGGGGCTTCACCATGTTTCATTGAAATGTACAGCTGTGTGTCGTCCGCATAGCAGTGAAATTTAACATTATGTTTTCGAATGACATCCCCAAGAGGTAAAATATATAGTGAAAACAATAGTGGTCCTAGAACGGAACCTTGAGGAACACCGAAATTTACAATTGATTTGTCAGAGGACGAACCATTCACAGAGACAAACTGATATCTTTCCGACAGATAAGATCTAAACCAGGCCAGAACTTGTCCATGTAGACCAATTTGGGTTTCCAATCTCTCCAAAAGAATGTGGTGATCGATGGTATCAAAAGCGGCACTAAGATCTAGGAGCATGAGGACAGATGCAGAGCCTCGGTCTGACGTCATTAAAAGGTCATTTACCACCTTCACAAGTGCAGTCTCAGTGCTATGATGGGGTCTAAAACCTGACTGAAGCGTTTCGTATACATTGTTTGTCTTCAGGAAGGCAGTGAGTTGCTGCGCAACAACTTTTTCTAAAATTTTTGAGAGGAATGGAAGATTCGATATAGGCCGATAGTTTTTTATAATTTCTGGGTCAAGATTCGGCTTTTTCAAGAGAGGCTTTATTACTGCCACTTTTAGTGAGCTTGGTACACATCCGGTGGATAGAGAGCCGTTTATTATGTTCAACATAGGAGGGCCAAGCACAGGAAGCAGCTCTTTCAGTAGGTTAGTTGGAATAGGGTCCAGTATGCACTGTCTTGTCTCCATGCCCAGGTCACATGTTACTTTGCCACCATGGCATTTTTTTGCCTTTACCTCCCTTATCTCACATCATTTGCTCACATTGTATATAGTCTTGTTTTTTTCTACTGCATCATTGATTGTATGTTGTTTTACTCCATGTGTAACTCTGTGTTTTTGTATGTTGTCGAACTGCTTTGCTTTATCTTGGCCAGGTCGCAATTGTAAATGAGAACTTGTTCTCAACTTGCCTACCTGGTTAAATAAAGGTGAAATAAATAAAAATAAATAAACATGTATAGACCTGTCTGTATGTGTGCTTTACCTTACATTAACATTTGAGTCATTTAGCAGACGAGCGACTTCCTTAGGTCATTCATCTTAAGATAGCTAGGTGGGACAACCACATGTCTCAGTCATAGTAAGTTCATTTTTCCTCACTAAAGTAGCTATCAGCAATCTTTTCACACCCTCTAATGTACAGCATGTTCCTACTGTCTGTACGCAAGGTGGAATTTGAACCAATGAAGGGATGAAGAAAACTGACCCTGTGTCTGTTGCTTGGGGAAACCTTTACCTACTTCTCGACTCTCCTGAGGGTGCTTCACCAGTGTCCTTTACAGGATAGGTGCAGTGTGCAGGCATCTCAAGGCCTGAAAAACAGTCACTGTAGCCAGCTCTCCCCATTCCATTTTACAGACCCAAATCACATCTCTGCAACAATCACAGGCAGTCAGAAAACGGACATCCCCTGACAGAAGATTAGGATTAATGATTGTTAGCATTTAATAATTAGATAGAAACTGGGGAATGAGGAGGGGGAGAGGAGAGAGATTATGCACGTGCCTTATGAAATACAATCTAGCCCCCTGCATTAAATGAGAGAAAATGCTTCCTCTTGATTCTGATTGGCCTGTTTGTTGTGTCTCTTCAGGACTCCCGTGGGGTACGGGCCATACCCCTCCCGGGGTTTGAGGTGAACATGGCAGCACCATCGGCAACAGAGAAGTCAGAGCTCAAACACGCGTTCCGGCTGAGTAACTCCCAGCAGGCTCTGCTGTTCAGCGCCCAGGATGCAGAGGTCCAGGACCAGTGGGTGGAGCTTCTCTCTAGAGCCGCCCGCGGGGAAACAACCACAGTCACGCCCGTCAGCCTGACGGAGCACAGGAAGAGCCAATAGGGAGGCTCCGTTGAGGCCACAGGACCCTCCCCCTCCTTCCCACCTCTCGCCCCCTCTCCTGTGGACAGAGCACACATTACTTGAATTCACTTTACCTTGGCACTTTTTATTTTGTTTTGTTTTCTTTGAAGGGAGGGAAGAATCCTCTCCTCTGCTGCCCTTGTCTCCACCAGACACACACATTCACACACAGACTCGCTCTTTCCCTGGCTCTCTATCTCTCTCGCTTACACACACACATTCACACACAGACTCGCTCTTTCCCTGGCTCTCTCTATCTCTCTCGCTTACACACACACACATTCACACACAGACTCGCTCTTTCCCTGGCTCTCTCTATCTCTCTCGCTTACACACACACACATTCACACACAGACTCGCTCTTTCCCTGGCTCTCTCTATCTCTCTCGCTTACACACACACACACATTCACACACAGACTCGCTCTTTCCCTGGCTCTCTCTATCTCTCTCGCTTACACATACAGACATACACATGCACACATACACACGCACACACACACACACACAACACATACACACTTGTGCCACCAGTCCGACACCATTGTATGCGTGGTTACGTTTTATTTCTCTCAGTGCTCTCTGCAGTTCAAGAAGAACAGAAGACTCTTTGATTTAATGTTTTGTATTATAGCCGAAGGCATTTATAAGATGAATCCTGTATGATTTTATAAAACAATGAAGTTTGTTGTACATTGTGTGACTGTGTTGTGAAGCATTAACCCCTGTTGGTCTGTCTGTCTGTCTGTCTGTGTTCCTCCTGTGTTTTATTTCACTATTAGATGTTAGCGTATTGAACCCCAGACGCCACCTTTCCCCACCCCTGTGGTCCCAGTGCCAGCTCAGTGGTGGTTGTACAGTATGTATACTATATCGTGTCATTAGTATAAAGAGATCCATTTAACTTAAGAGACGTGAACGAACGCTTGTGGCTGGCCACCTGATGCTCCCACTATCAGCCCCCCAACTCCTCACAGCCCTCCCCCCAAACACTCCCACCCTCACCCCACTATCAGCCCCCCAACTCCTCACAGCCCTCCCCCCAAACACTCCCACCCTCACCCCACTATCAGCCCCCCAACTCCTCACAGCCCTCCCCCCAAACACTCCCACCCTCACCCCACTATCAGCCCCCCAACTCCTCACAGCCCTCCCCCCAAACACTCCCACCCTCACCCCACTATCAGCCCCCCAACTCCTCACAGACCTCCCCCCAAACACTCCCACCCTCACCCCACTATCAGCCCCCCAACTCCTCACAGCCCTCCCCCCAAACACTCCCACCCTCACCCCACTATCAGCCCCCCAACTCTTCACAGCCCTCCCCCCAAACACTCCCACCCTCACCCCACTATCAGCCCCCCAACTCCTCACAGCCCTCCCCCAAACACTCCCACCCTCACCCCACTATCAGCCCCCCAACTCCTCACAGCCCTCCCCCCAAACACTCCCACCCTCACCCCACTATCAGCCCCCCAACTCCTCACTGCCCTCCCCTCAAACACTGGGCTCTTTCCCTCCCTCCTCTCTCTATAAACTCTGCCCCCTTGGCCAGGAGAATATTCTAACACTTCCTGTTTCTACCGCTTACCTGCTTCGCCCCATCTGGTCATGTGATAGAAACCTTAGCAACGATACAAGTACTGTACGATTGTGCGTTCTGCCTTGCCCCCCTCTACCCCCAACCCCCCGGCACCAGCTTGTAAAGAACCAGAAGACTGTTTAGTCATCTCTATGTGCATGTATAAACTTACTCATATTTATATACCGTGCTCTGAAAACCCCAGCCCCTCTCTCCTCTCCTCTTTGTCGTACTGTAAAGTGAGCAGACTCAGTATTGCGTGTTTTAACCCTGGGTTGTGCACAATGGATAAGTAGTCAACACATCATCAATAAAGAGACATATGGCTCACTCAGTGTCATACTGTCCAACATGATCCTTTGAGTGTCATTTTGTGTTCACAATTCTCTCTCAATTCTCTCTAAATTCTCCCTAAATTCTCTCTCAATTCACCCTCAATTCTCCCTCAATTCTCTCTCAATTCTTCCTAAATTCTCCCTCAATTCTCTCATCTGTCTTTATTTATTTCATTCTCCTTTCTCCCACACAGACATACTTTGAGTTGTTGAAGACCTTGGCTCTGTAAATGGGTTTCTTTCTTCTGCTATTTCTATTCCCCAACTTAATGACAGTGTTTAATCCGGTATGAAAATTGGATCTCATGCAATGTTTGCCAAGTAGGTATATTGTTGTGGAAATTGTTACACAGGGACACTCAAATCAATCTTAAATGAATCATTGTTTATTGTCAGCGCGCTGGAGAGGTTCCAACAAACTTAATGCACCATAGTGAACGTCTGTCAGGAGCTCTGCTGGGGCAGTCCCAGCAGTTGTCTTATATACGGCTATACACAGACAAGTTATATTTGCATGATTTAGCATAATTCATTCATCATTACCGTTTTGTTTCGTTCATGTGACCGACCAGTACTGGTTCATAACATGTAACAGACCAATACCTCACGAGGCTTCTTCTGAGATATCTGTCGTTCTCAAAACACGGTCTGGTGCTACTGCCAAATTGCAGATACTGATAAGTGAAGATTCATTCAATCAGTCACTTGCATGAACATAGAAATTGGTTATTAGAACAGCACATGATTAGAAAACAGAAATTAGTTAAAAGAAAAGCACATGTATAACATTTCCATCACACACTAATAGATGAAGAGAAGTACTGAATGCTTACAAGCAAACAATGCATACTTGATGTAAGTGACTTCTAATGTCTCTGGATTTAAGATGTTTATCGTGAGCGTAAAGTGATGGCCCAATCCTCTTGGGCTGTCCAAGGCCTGGGATGATAACTGAAGTAAGATCCTGCATTGACTGGATTGACAGTCTCCTATCAGTGATATCATACATCAAACATTCATCAGATATAAAATGCCAGCAGATATTTTACCTTATCGTTGGCTAGGATGCCGAAGGATTAAGACATTTGTCCTGAAACCACTGAGATAGAAAGATAGAGAGATAGTAATTTCTCTGAGAGTGTACTAGAGAGCAGAATGTTATGAACAACATCACTGAGCAGAATGATATGAACAACATCACTGAGCAGAAAGATATGAATGACATCACTGAGCAGAATGATATGAACAACATCACTGAGCAGAAAGATATGAACAACATCACTGAGCAGAAAGATATGAACAACATCACTGAGCAGAAAGATATGAACAACATCACTGAGCAGAATGATATGAACAACATCACTGAGCAGAAAGATATGAACAACATCACTGAGCAGAACGATATGAACAACATCACTGAGCAGAAAGATATGAACAACATCACTGAGCAGAATGATATGAACAACATCACTGAGCAGAAAGATATGAACAACATCACTGAGCAGAATGATATGAACAACATCACTGAGCAGAAAGATATGAACAACATCACTGAGCAGAATTATATAAATGGCATCACTGATAATGTGAGTTTTGTCCATGTGCTTTCTGCATGGTCTTTATTCATGCTAGTACAATACTGTACTGTACGTGACTGTTTGTATAATGTGACTGTTAGTCTCCAGGACTCATCTTGTGTACGTGCTTCTGCTTTCTTACCAGAAGACAAGTGAAGGTGTCTGGAACTACCACGCAGACTGAGATGAGGGGAATGTGGTTTCAGTCAGAAAGCAGAGGGTGTGTGCATACGTGTGTGTGGTGATAGAGAGGGACAGCTATAGATAGATTGTGTGAACCAATGTTCAGTTTGGCACTTTAAAAAAATGGTCTAGTCTTAGTATTTTTTATTCAAATTGAATTAAGTCACATTTTTGTCAATTGAATAATGATTTAGTCTAGTTATTGTCAAAATGAAAATAACAGTGGGACATTTTAGTCAACCTAAATGCCCTAAAATGTGGAAGTCACATCACATTTGTATTGCCTCGTTAACCTATAGTAAACATAAATCACTGTCTTCCATATGCACAAACAAACATCAATCAATCAATCAATCAATCAATCAATCAAATGTATGTAGAAAGCCCTTTTTACATCAGCCGATGTCACAAAGTGTTGTACAGAAACCCAGCCTAAAACCCCAAACAGCAAGCAATGCCTTGTCCTACCAAAATATTTGATTATCTTCCCAACAGCCAAATTGGCAGAAGAACACAATCAGCAGCCCCTTGACAGGGCTCCAGACTAATATTTTCCCCAACGTTTTCAGTTGGTGACACCAGACCATGATTTGGTCACACCAATTTTTTACTGGAAAAAAGTAGCAATCACCTTATAAAGTCATTCTGTGTAATAGACTACTAATAGACTACTGAGATGTAAATAAATAAGGTGTTGCATCGAACATGTCCAAGCAGGAATGCATGATTCAAGATATTTTGATGTGCAACCTAATCCAGTGTTATGCCATTAATTGTGGGTTGACAATAGGGTATTGTTGATATATTTTACTGTTAAAAATTGCTAAAATTTTTCAATTTTGTTGTTCAATTGAGATGAATTTGCCTACATCTTTATGTGCACTAATAATATTATAGGTACATTCTTTTGGGGGCTAATTCACCACCTGAGGAAAACAAAATCTAGTTTGCTAACAATAATACCCACTGCTAGTAGTCATATATTAATCTAACAGTAAACATATATTTAAACTTGCAGTTGTAGCATGCTACCCTATGCACTCACAGTGTGATTCGCATCCACCCACCCCCTATAAATACCTCAGCGCGTAGCATCATTTCCCTACAAGGGAAACGACATCTGGACTAGCATAGTCCATAGCTCATAGAAATCAAATCACATTTTATTGGTCACATACACATGGTTAGCAGATGTTATTGTGAGTGTAGCAAAATGCTTGTGCTTCTAGTTCCGACAGTGCAGCAATATCTAACATGTAATCTAACTCCACAACAGCTACCTAATACACACAAATCTAAGTAAAGGAATGGAATAAGTATATATATATAAATATATGGATGAGCAATGACAGAGCGGCATAGGCAAGATGCAGTAGATGGTATATTTTGCTTGAGGGACCATGCTAGTCACTCAATGGGAAGACAACACCAGAGTAAGTCAGTTCCCGTAGGGCACAGCCTGGAGCAACACATCACCACAGGTGTTCGAGGCAGTACCCAGCTTAACCACAGGTTAATGTTGGGAGGGAAGGGTAGCACCAAGCACAGCTGAGCTCACACTGTGTGGGTCAGCCACATTCACC
Organism: Salmo trutta; assembly: GCF_901001165.1. Lineage (NCBI taxonomy): Eukaryota > Metazoa > Chordata > Actinopteri > Salmoniformes > Salmonidae > Salmo > Salmo trutta. Next base: position 28,092,156 of record NC_042986.1, read on the forward strand.
TGATAAAACCTTGCAAAGGAACTGGGGGATGCCCAGCTGGCAGCCACACATCTGTCAGAGAGGGGGACTCCCTTAAACAGTGCCCAGGAGGTGGCAACTCCCCTGGTGGAGTGTGGTATCACAGAGGATGGGGCTGGGCAGCCAGCTAGGCTATATGCTTGCAGGATAGTGTCTACAATCCTAAGTGACAAAAGTTGTTTCAAGAGAGGCTTACCCTGTATCTCCAAAGTACACAAACATCTGATCAGAGCTGAGTCTGCTCCACATACGTGTTTAGGGATCTCACAGGACACAGAAGATGTACATCAACATCATGAGCCCCAGGGGCCATGGAGATGTACAAGGCTGTTCGGAACAGGATGTTCAACCTGAGGCCTAGCTCTGAGAGATGTTGTGTCTGCTACTGCCTGTTCTCGTGACTGAGCGCAAATAAGCCAATTGTCTAGGTAATTTAGCACTATCATCCATTTTGTGAATGTTTTTGGTGCCAGGGAGAAGCTGAAAGGTAACACTTGGTACTCGTACGCTATGCCGTTGAATGCAAAGAGCAGGTACTTCCTGTGAGCCGGGTGGGTCAGTACGTGGAAGTAGGCATCTTTTAGGTCAACAGTGGTGAACCACTGGCCTGGGCTGATAGCCTGTTGGATGCAGGACGGGGATAGCATCTTGAAGGGGAGGGGTTTCAAGCAGCGGTTGAGAGGCCTCAAGGTCAGGATGGGGCGAAAGCCACCATCCCTCTTGGGGACTAGGAAATATACTTCATAGAACCCACTATGCTGTTCTGATGGTTCAAGATTTCTGATTGCATTCTTCTCCAGCAAGGAAGCAATCTCCAGTTGGAGAGCTTCTCTTTTCAGGGGGTCAGCTGTTGTAGTTGACCAAACCCTCTCTGACCTTCCGCCGCTGCTTTGCCGTCTGGTCCAAAATGGCGTCCACACCAGGACCAAAAACGTGGCCTCGGGTAGTGGGGAACTTCATAAAGGGTTTCTTCACGAAGGCCGACATCTTTGTCTGATAGGGCCAATGACCGTAGACAGCGCTTTGCCAATAGCACATGACATCTCAACGTTTATGAGGGAGAGGAGTGTAGACACCTGAGTCGTTTAATCTGTCACCATCGGTGGACAGGCGAGCTATCAGACCATGAAGGTATGTCTGCAGCAGAGTGGTCGCATTCATGAGGCGAGCCACCATGGCCTAGGTCAGGAAGGTGCCCTTTAAGTGGTCGTCAGCAGCCCATTAAGGTCCCGGAGGACAACAGAGAGACCTACCGATGATCTCCTTGTCTGGGAGGACCATGGCTGCAGCAATGGGGTCCATGACGGGGTACTGGTCCAGTCCCAACTTTTCGGGGGAAGCCATGAATGTCCAAGGCTTGAGACATGGAACCTTGAGTTCACCTTAGCCCAAATTTGATGCAGTTCATTGGAGAACTTGGGGCACTGAGGAATGTACACTCTGCCCGGGCTTCTGTTAGGGTCTGAGTTAATATCCAGAGCTTGCAGGACCCTAGAGAGGAGCTCCTGCATATCAGTTAATGAACAGGGCACTTCACTCTCAGCCCCCTCTGAGCCATGGTTCGCAGACCCAGAGCCGGCCTCAGAGGTCTCTTTGTCTTGGTCATTACCAGGAAAGATGGAGATAGCATCAGGATCCTGTCTTAAGTCTTCAACGGAGCCTGACGGGCTGAGAGAGTGGAGCTGGGAAGACAGAGGCAGCCTGGGCCTCCAACTAATCCAGAGTAGGTCCCCTGTCCTCCTGCTTGGTGGGTGTGCCCACCACTGAGACGGGTTGTTCAAACTTGAGGCCGCTCCCAGAGCCTCTAGCATTTGTCTCCTTCATCATAGCTAATTGTGCTTCACATAGGTGTGGGCCAAGAGTAGCACAATATATGCAGCTGAATGGGGGAATCCACAGCCTGAATGGCATGCTCTAAACCTAGGCACATCATACAGGTGGAATGGGCATCAGCCGAAGCCAGTCCAGCATTGCATTTATCGTAGTAGTATGGCATGGACAATCTTCTCCCTGTCTAGACAGAAGCTGAAATACAGATATGTCTTACAGAACAGATCATTTGTTTAACACCCCATTAATACTATACCTTTAATACCAGGTGTAAGTGTAACGTAGATCTGTTCTCAGGGCAATATGTGAATTAAGTAATAATATATTCTATGGATATCAGAATATACTCAGGAAATTCCACTCCCAATCCCAAAAGGTATGGATGTGAGGATGCAGACTCAACTGACACAGTAACTAACTAGGTGTGAGGAGAGGTCCTGAGAACAGACTGGCCAACTCTCGTGAGATTAGTGAGGCGTGTGTGTGCTGATTCTCACTCAGGCAAAAGCTGCAGCTCGAGCCAGTAAGAGAGTACGCTAGCTATGATTCGAAGCCTGGACTTTAAAATAAGTTATCTTTCGTCTCTCTGTGTTTCATAATTTTCCTTAAATTGACAAGAGGCTGAATGTATCTCACCGGAAAAAGCATCTGAGCGAACGAAACAGCGCCTCCATGTCTCTGTATGTGTAGCCCATCTATCTGATGCTGTCTGATCAAAAAGAGTATGATTTTTTAGCCACCTTTAGCATTGAATGCGGAGAGCATTTGGCCTCCCTTGATATAACATGTATTAAATAATAGACAATCACAGTTGAGCTAAACTGAGCAAGCTCCACTTTGAATGGTACTGGCGCACCCCCAAAAAAATGTCAAGGGAAGCCAGTTTGGATTTAGCTTCACACCAATCACATCATATCAAGCCAAAATTCAGTGACAGAAAAAACGTGAATTGTTGCGTCTCGTTGTGTTGTCCTCCGGTGTCTAGTTAGCTAGCTAAAATGGGCCTTTCCTAAATGATCAATGGATTGGAAATGTATGTCCCTAAAGCTGACCAAATAATAGTACTTTTACAGTGACCTGCTCACTCGTGGGCAACAACATCCAAACTGGATAATAACTCAAAACAACTTGTAAAGCTAGAGAATTATATAGACAAACATTACCAACGCAGTGAAAACAAAAACACAGTGGAGGGTAAACACGGAAAGAATGGAGAACCAACCTCTAAATAATCTTTAATAACAGACTCTATGACTGACACGGATGACCTATTTTCACCACCCTGTACGGTAAGCCTGGAAACTGAACTGATCAAATCTATAAATTATCAATTAGGCATACTTGAGTTGGTCCGTAAATATGTACATGAGATGAAGGCGAGCCTTGAAATGAGTGATGAGAAAGCAGCGACACTGGAAAAAAAGAAACAGGGTACAGTCAATGTTATCGAAGCTGACGTTAATGAACTTAAAAGAGAGAACAAGTTGTTGAGAGACTCCCTACTTGATATACAGACTAGATCAATGCGTGAAAATCTGGTGTTTACCAGAATGAAAGAGGATGAAGGTGAAGACCCAGAGAGAGTGGTGAAAGAATTCCTGGTTAAATCACTGCAGATCCCAGGCGACACTGTCGACCAAATGAAACTCGAACACGTACATCGTTTTGGACAGAGATGACAGGGATACGAGTGCCCAATCGCTGCCAAATGTGCATCCTTTAAAGATAACATAATGGTTAAAAGCCTGGGCAAAAGACTCGCCGGCTTTAAAATAGGCATGAACGATCAGTTCCCAAAAGAAAATCTCGGAACGACACAAAGTACTGTATCCCCTCTTCAAAGACAATAGACTAAAAGGGAGACATGTATCTCTCGTAGTCGACAAGCTATACATTGATAACCAACTGTTCCCGAGACACCAAGACCACTCCATGGCTACTCTAAATAAAATTGAACATCCAACACTATTAATGGTAGGGATTGTAAAAAAAAATAAATGAAATAATAAAATATAACAATTAATACATTTTAGTCATTTAGCAGACGCTCTTATCCAGAGCGACTTACAGTAGTGAATGCATACATTTCATTTCATGCATTTGCTTTTCCGTACTGGCCCCCGTGGGAATCGAACCCACAACCCTGGCGTTGCACACACCATGCTCTACCAACTGAGCCACAGGGAAGACTGTGGACATATAGTTACACTATTCTACTATTCAAGTTAAGGAATGTTGTAAAATAATTTGTATTCTATTTTTATTCAAAGTATTTTTAAATCGATAAAAGATAGGACAATTCATGAAATAATGAATCCCCAAATACAAGGAACTGGAACATAAAAGTACCCAAAGCCCAAAAGTAGGCAGGAATCAACAAAGTAGAAATAAAAACATGACAGAGGACATAAAAGGCACAGTATGTGGGTATGTACTGGTGTATATGTGAGGGGAGTGCGGGTGTGTAGGAATATGGGGTGTCTGTGTTTTGTGTGATGGGAAAGTGTGATGAGTTAAGTGAGTGAGGAAGGAAAATGGTTGCAAATACCAGAGCCCATATGTGTCTGCAAGCAAGGAGTTGTGAAAAGAGCGAGAGTCTTCACTCTTGCAAAGATGTGGGATATACATTTTACAGTAAAAAATATATACATATATAGTTTGATTATTTTGTCCTATCGTGATGGAACGGTGCCAACCCTATATCCTAGACACCAAGTTGAGCGACCCATCCACTAAGGAGAAGTCCTTATCCGTTTTATAGGCCTACTGCAAGTAGCCTACGCAGCCATGACAGAAAGGTGAACGCGATCAGAGACCCACTAAAGCAGCACTACCCCCTCGAGAGCCTGCCCGGCAGGGTGGGTCCAACAGCCAAAGCTACTAATGAGAACCTTGAAGACCTCGTACCTAGCCGGTAGGAATTCCGGTGGAGAACCCCACCCAGGTAGTAACCCATGGGGAGGGAGTCACACGCGGACAATCAGAGAGGGGGTATATTAATGTGGTCCTGACAGAGTTGCTTGGGTCACAGATGGGTCACAACAATGGAACAGCATGTGTGGGTGTTGGGGGGAAGGGGGGTTTCCAAACTAGGTTTCCATCAGCTAGGACTAGATATTGGTTAATATAATCTTCCCATTCCTTCTTAATTTGGCATGCCTTCTTAAACAACCAAACTGTATACACATTCACACATCGTCTTCTCTTTAGTTGGGCTCGGGGATGGAACATTTGAGCTTGTGGTTGTGTGTGTGTGCATGAGTGTGTGGGTGTGTAGGTTGATCTATGAGTGGAAGGGGAGAGAGGGACAGAGGTGTTTGTTTGGGACGGGTGGGGTGAGTGAGTGTATGCATCCCACATCTGTTGACAAAAATGTGGACTTCGTACTACAGGCTGTTGTTATGGGTAACAAAGTGCTTATATTACTAAGCATATTATTCATCAATTGTGGAAATAAATTACGATATGCAAGATTTTTTTATATATATATTTATATATAATTTTTTATCTAGATGCAGTACAACTGAGGCAAGGGCTTTCAAAATGATGTTGGCTGCAGATCTGGTTCTGTACTGTAGGTGGCACCATGTGCTTTTTTTAAAGGATGGGCCCCTATCTCTTAAAGGCCCTGGGATCTATGTGTACAGGGATGGTCTGCCAGTCACTGGGACGACAACACAATTTGGGATGAGGGGAGGTTTTAGCGGGTGGAATATTGGAGGACAATTAAGGGTTATTTAGTCGCAGCTACAGCATGATTAACATTGAAAATCATGGTACAGCTACAGTATGATTAACATTGAAAATCATGGTACAGCTACAGTATGATTAACATTGAAAATCATGGTACAGCTACAGTATGATTAACATTGAAAATCATGGTACAGCTACAGTATGATTAACATTGAAAATCACTGTACAGCTACAGTATGATTAACATTGAAAATCATGGTACAGCTACAGTATGATTAACATTGAAAATCATGGTACAGCTACAGTATGATTAACATTGAAAATCATGGTACAGCTACAGTATGATTAACATTGAAAATCATGGTACAGCTACAGTATGATTAACATTGAAAATCATGGTACAGCTACAGCATGATTAACATTGAAAATCATGGTACAGCTACAGTATATGGACACTAAATGATCATGATACTTCTTAATTGTAAGTTTACAAACATATATTATGGTAAGTATAATAAAAAAAAGAGAAGGAATTTAATATCTATTGTTTACAGGAAACTCAGTCTACACCTTTAGAAGAAGTTGTATGGAAAAAGGACTGGTGGGGGGGGGGCATGGGCAAAAAAACCTCAAAAGGGGTGATTAAATTAATCAACAATCATTTTGATCCAAATGTGCAAACTGTTCAAACAGATCCGCAAGGAAGGTAGATCCTTTTAAATATGCTATTGGACCATAAATATATTTGGCTCATTAATCTATATGGTCCAAATAATGATGATCCATGCTTCTTTGAAAATATATATAATCATTTATCGAGCTTACAGGTAATACATGATTGAATTATTATGGTGGAAGATTGTAATACCATTTAAAGTACCTCAATGGGCCGTAAAGGAAATCACACTACAAACTATCACCCTCATGCTCTTAAGGAAATCACACTACCAGCCATCACCCTCATGCTCTTAAGGAAATCACACTGCCAGCCATCACCCTCATGCTCTTAAGGAAATCACACTACAAACTATCACCCTCATGCTCTTAAGGAAATCACACTACAAACTATCACCCTCATGCTCTTAAGGAAATCACACTACAAACTATCACCCTCATGCTCTTAAGGAAATCACACTACAAACTATCACCCTCATGCTCTTAAGGAAATCACACTACAAACTATCACCCTCATGCTCTTAAGGAAATCACACTACCAGCCATCACCCTCATGCTCTTAAGGAAATCACACTACAAACTATCCCCCTCATGCTCTTAAGGAAATCACACTACAAACTATCACCCTCATGCTCTTAAGGAAATCATGAATATTATGGATATATTGGAACTAGTGGATATATGGAAGCTTAAATAACCTGACCTACTGAGATATACATAGCGGACGATCAATCAACCTAGTTGTCTTGACTACTTTCTTATGTCATTCTCGCTGGTACCAACAGTTAAAAGAGTGTTGATAGGGGACAGAATGTGGTCGGACCATCAGATAATTGGTATACACATTACTCTTACTGTCACGTCCTGGCCAGTATAAGGGTTAATTGTTATTGTAGTTTGGTCAGGACGTGGCAGAGGGTATTTGTTTTATGTGGTTCAGGGTGGTGTGTTAGTTAGGAGGGTGTTTGATTTATTATTTCAGGGTTTTGAGTTGTGGTCTATGTTTATGTATTTCTATGTGTAGTCTAGTGAGTGTGTTTCTATGTTGGGTTAATTGGGGTGGACTTCCAATTGAAGGCAGCTGTTTGGTGTTGCCTTTGATTGGAAGTCCTATATTAGTTGGGTGTGTTTGTCTGTGCATTTGTGGGAGATTGTTTGTTGTTTTGCTGAGTGAGCCTTTCAAGACTGTTTTGGTTTGTTATTTTTTTTTGTATGTTCATTTTGAGTAAATAAATGTCAAGATGAGCGTACACATACCTGCTGCGTTTTGGTCCTCCATTACCGACGAAAACCATGACACTTACAGAATTTCTGCGAGGGAGAGGATATTGGACATGTAATCAAAGCCTACTGAATGGTAACTCGCTTAACCAAGACAGAAGAATTTATAACGGACTTTTTCCTACATAACATCCTAGTCAGACAGGTTTTTTACATGGATGATACATTGGAGATAATATAAGACAAGTACTGGAAACAATAGAAAACTATGAAAAATCTGGGAAACCAGGCCTGGTATTCATAGCTGACTATGAAAAGGCTTTTGATAAAGTACAACTGGAATTTATATATAAATGTCTGGACTATTTTAATTTTGGAAAATCTCTTATACAATGGGTTAAAGTTATATATTGTAACCCCAGGTGTAAAATAGTAAATAATGGCTACTTCTCAGAAAGTATTAAATTGTCAAGAGGAGTAAAACAAGGTTGTCGACTATCTGCATATTTATTATGACCATCGAAATGTTAGCTATTAAGATCAGACCCCAAAATAATATCAAGGGGGCTAGAAATACAGGGCTTAAAAACAAAGGTGTCGTTGTACAGTGACGATTCATGTTTTCTTTTAAATCCACAATTTGTATCCCTGCACAGCCTCATAGAGGATCTAGATATTTTTTCTAACCTCTCTGGATCAAAACCGAATTATGATAAATGCACCATAATACAACATTTACATTACCATGTAGTTTACCAATTAAATGGTCCGACGATGAAGTGGACATACTCAGTATTCATATCCCCAAATAAATAAATGATCTCACTACAATACATTTTAATAGAAAGTTGGCCAAATTAGATAAGATTTGCGACCATGGAAAGGACAACACCTGTCTATTTCTGGACAAATCACCCTGATTAATTCATTAGTCATATCCTAGTTAACCTATAGACTTATGGCTTGGTGTCACGTTCTGACCCTAGTAAGATGTCATTTTCTATAGTAGAGTAGGGCAGGGCGTGACAGGGGGTGTTTTGGGTTCTATGTTTTCTATTTCTATGTTTAAGTTGTAGTTTGTCTATTTCTATGTTGGGAATGTTTGGGGTTGATCTCTAATTGGAGGCAGCTGATCCTCATTGCCTCTGATTAGAGATCATACTTTTTTTTTAAATTATGTGAGCAAAAAATATTTCACTCTATTTGGAAGAGCCAGACAAAATTAAACTCAAATATAGTAATTCATTTTTAAAAAACATTTTGAAGAAAAAAAAATCTAAACGGTGTAAGTTTTGTAAATTCTATCATAAATAGGACTGTTGCAGTTATGACACACATGCAGTTAACAGAAATATATGGAAATGTCTGCTCTATCCAAAATTACAACCAACTGATTGCAGCATTACTGCAAAAATGGAAGAGGAAAGTGGAAAGGGGAGAAAGTATGGAACTTGTCTGTCACAAGTGTAGAGAGGAGTAGGCAGGAGGCAGTCATAGATTTAGAACTACTGAATTTATTAAAACACTATATAGATATAAAAGCATGATGAAACCCAAAGGGCAAAATAATAAAGTAGTCAGGAAATAGTAGGAGAGATTCCTCTCAGGAAAACAAGCAACATGTAGAATGACCAACAAAGACAAATGACAGAGGGAGTGTATATATACAGTGATAGAGTGGGGATTGGAACCAGGTGTGTGTAATGATGACGAGACAAGTCCGGGGTTGATGAGTAAAGGGCGTTTGCCAGCAGCAGGTTCGGCAGAAGCTAGAAGACCGGCGACGCCGAACGACTGAGCTGGATAGGAGGGGGAGCCAAAGCGAAGGCTGGTGTGACAGTACCCCCCCTCCCCCCACCCCGAGGTGCTGCTCCAGCAGTGGGCGCCACCGACCTTGGTGACAACCCCGGAGACGCAGTGGTGGTCAGTCTGGACGATGCCTGTGGAAGTCTCGAATGGGAGAATGGTCCAGGACGTCCCACGCCGGAACACAGCACCGCTCTTCGGGACCGTACCCCTCCCAGTTGACCAGGTACTGGAGAGACCCCCACGACGCCATGAGTCCAACAGGCTGCGGACGGAGTACGCCGCGGCCCCCTCAACGTCCAGCACTAGCCAATGGACCACCTGCCACCGGCCTGAGGAGAGATACATGAAATGAGGGTGAGATACGGTAATTGACGGGGAGCTGTAATCTGTACGTCACCTCATTGACTCTCCTCAGGACTTTGAACTGCCGCAGAAACCGCAGGCTCAGCTTCCGGCAGGGCAGGCGGAGGGGCAGGTGAGGGCTCCTGTCGCAGGGCTCGACGGATGTCCGCATCCACATTCCACACGACAGGAGCCACAATGCGGGACAGGGGAATAATGGGTGTCACTTTCTCCCCTCGATCCTCTGTGTCATGCACCCGGGACAACACATGGCCTTGACGTTCTTAGATCCCGGCCGGTAGGAGAGGGTAAAGTCAAACCTGGTGAAGAATAGGGCCCACCTGGCCTGATGCAGGTTCAGCCTCTTTGCTGCTTAAATACACTCTAGGTTCCGGTGATCCGTTCAAACAAGGAATGGGTGTTGAGCATCCTCCAGCCAGTGCCGCCATGTTTTCAGCGCCTTCTTGACGGCCAGCAACTCACAATCCCCCACATCGTAATTCCGCTCCGCGAGAGACAGCTTCTGTGAGTAGAAGGCGCATGGAGTTTAGGCGGCGATCCAGTGCGTTGGGAGAGAACAGACCCTACTCCAACCTCAGAGGCATCCACCTCCACGATGAAGTGCAGAGACGGGTCAGGATGAGCCCGAACAGGTGCGTTCGTAAAATGTTCCTTGAGCACATGGAAGGCTTCTCAACCTCCTCAGCTGGATAGGAGGCGGAGCCAAAGCGAAGGCTGGTGTGACACCTGCATTAAAGACCAAAATTGGCCAAAGAAAATTGTGATAAATAAAAAAGTATACCAGTTTAAGGTTGCCAAATTGTTCAGAGGAGATTTTCAATGTACTGATTCCATGGCACATGGTTATTTAGCTGAAATACAAAACTACGCCGGATTCAAAACTTAGAGAGAACCAATAGAATGTTATATACTGTAGGTTGTAATATGGCTTTTTTTACTGGCTTGGCTTCCTCAGATAATTTACCCACGCACCTCATCTGTCACATGGTGGTGAATATGCACAGTGATGAGCTTGATGCCCTTTTCCAATAAATATTATTCTGGTGACATGATGATCAATGCTTGGCTGCCATTTGACAAATGCAAATAATATTGCTCTTATCCCTAATAATCTCATAATATAGGCATAGCCGCGTGAAGTAGTGGTGCTGAAGGTCCTGCAGCACCCCCTGATAAATCTGAATTATAAAAAAAGATGAATAAAAAATAAAATATATACTCTACCGTAAATTCCGGACTGTAAGCCGCAACTTTTTTCCCATGCTTTGAACCTCGCGGCTTAAACAATGACACCGCTAATATATGGATTTTTCCCGCTTTCAATTGTTTTTCTCCAAAAAAACACATTCTGTGACGTGCTCAGTTTTTTGGCGGCATGAAGCTTTCATTAGACCAATGAAATTGCCGAACGGGTTAAGGTCAAACAACTTTTTTGTTTACTGTTTAGATTAAATCGAGCGCTCTCAAACTTCCCATCATTCTGATTACGGTAGTCATTTTGTCACCCGCATCATGGCAAAGACACGGAGAAATGCATATGATGCAGCTTTCAAGTTGAAGGCGATTGATCTGGCTGTTGGAAAAGGAAATAGAGCTGCTGCACGGGAGCTTGGTCTTAATGAGTCGATGATAAGACGTTGGAAACAGCAGCGTGAGGAATTGACTCAGTGCAAAAAGACAACTACCGGTAAAGCTTACTGCTAATTTTTAATTTTTTGTTACAAGCCGTGTTTCGTTAAAGCCTATTTATTTTTGTTACAAGCCGTGTTTCGTTAAAGCCTGTGTAAAGTTCATTTGTTTCAATGTACCGGTAGGCACCTGCGGCTTATAGACATGTGCGGCTTATTTATGTTCAGAATAATACTTTTTTTTAAATTCAGTGGGTTGCGGCTTATATTCAGGTGCGCTTAATAGTCCGGAAATTACGGTATATATTTTTATTTTATTTGTTTCTTCACAACAGTAGTGCACTATGCCTTTATCAGTCCTGTATTAGTGGATCGATACTAGAGCCCATGTGCCAAGACCAGAGTGGGCACATTTGCAAGACGGCAAAAGCTATTTTTATGTGCACTACGTCATCACGCACAGCCTTTTATCCGCAAAAGTCACTTTAATGGAAACACATCTGGTGGGAAAATGCACATATTGTTTTAGGCAGATTTGAGAATATTTGCGTTAAAATCTGTCGCAGATTGGATAGAAACCTAGCTATAGATGTTTTGCCGCCAGATTGGAGAACGTTATAATCTCCCCGAAAACTCTTACTAGTCAGATTTTAGTCACAGAGATAACGAAATGAACACTGTTGTGAACCCTGTCTTTTTAAAACAATTTGAGCTGCCAAAGTGATGTATTACAGGCACTCTCCCTAGCTGTGAGCTGTGGTGCAGCGAGATAGTCCTTAAAAATGCTGATGGTTACCTTCTGACTCATAGTTTACATAGAGTAAGAACAGAGAACTGGGTGCATTGTATCTACTCTGCTGCTGGTGAGAGACCATGTTGAGATAAACTTTTGTCATCTCTCCCTTCAGAAGACATCTCACATCTCACACTTTTTTTCACTTATCAGTTGGTAGTTTTTGTAAAGCCAGATTTCGAGCTGTCTATCTCCCCAGGCAAAAGATGCCATTTCAAGGATCTGGAGGCTGGGGCTTTGGAAGTAGGCCAGCAAAGCTGTTTTCATAATTATTCATAATTGCATATTTTGTTTTGGTGTATTAGGGATGCTACTGTTTCATATAGATGTAGGGTCTAATTTGATCACCTTGTTGCAGGATAACTTTCCTGGAATGCAGGACATATAGTGTATTTGAGGTTTAAAAAAGGCTTCTGAAGTCTGTAATTTCAACTTTTAAATTTCAGACTTGATTTTCCCCAATGAAAAATGTATCAACTCCTACAAAAACGTCATAATAATTAACATTTCCTGTTGCTGCAGGATTTAATTCATGCTGTAGGACACTGGCCCAAATTAAGATCCTACATCTGTACTGATCCTTTCCCTCCTGCTCTCTGTAGGAACCAGCTGACTGGCTTATAAAATGAGTGCGTGCACACATGCTTGTGTGTTTGCATTAGAAAATAGTACCGGAAGTGGGACAGAGTCCCTAACCCAGTTTCACTGTGTACAGTCCACCAAGGGGGCAGTGGAACCGTACCATACAGTGTCAGTTTGGCCTCTACCAGGATCCCCAAGGCTTGTCCTAATGGCTTCATTCATCAAGGCCACAAACCTGCTCTCATCAACACAAAAGACTAGGTCCAACATAGCTGCTGTCATTGCCAGCAACTCAATATAGAACTGCTTTAAGTGGGGTCAAAGAACACACATTTTCATACAACCTTAATCCTGCTGTGAAATATCTTCCCATCCCATGCCAAGCAGTATTATTACACACTGAGCAGTGTACCGGGCTGCAGAGTTTCAGTGTGGAGTGGATGTTTCTCATTCACCGAACACAGCTGATGAAAATGGCAGATGCTCTGAAAGGCCATTGGAGCGTAACCCTCTTACCAGCTGTGTGTGTGCCATATCAGAGTCCATACCAGACACAAAGCCAGAATTTCCTGTAACTATTTGTCACACAGACACACACAGCGAAGCTGATGTTGAGCTGTTTCGCCAGACTGTTTAGACACTTCTCCATCAGTTTAGGGGAAGCCGGTTACAACTGTCATTTTGTTTCCTGTTATTTTTGTGGCAACGTATGCTGAGACGTAAATGTCCTCAAATGTTGTGTTTCAGAAGCAGTCTAGGTTCAAATGACGATTTCCTGTATGGTGTAAAAACAACTTTATTCTCTGTTCTAATGTGTCACTAGGGACTCTCCCTACGACAAAGCTTCACAGGCGATTTGCCTTTACACAAAAACACTTTAGACCATGTACAGTATAAACCCTAATCATAGAACTAGACTGGTTCATCACTTATTTATCAGACGTAAATACGTAGGATCTTAATTTGATCACTCTTTTGTTGCTGAGAGTTTTCGTGCACTGCAGGAAATGCAGATGAGCTTCGCGATTTACATAAATTCACTGAAAACCCTCATCAACACAAGGTTATATTAACGGTATTCCACTTTTCATGTAGCCTACTTTGGCTAGCTAATAACCTAACTCCAGATCAAGCAACATTATGGACTAAACGTTCAAATCCTGTTGCTGCAGGATTATTTTGCTGTGACAATATAGGTCAAATTAAGATCCTACTGTACATCTGCACTGATTTAGTCTTTTACCTGATGCCAGTTTTAATCTAAGCAGACTTTCAACAGCTAAAGCCTAGCTCACCACTTTCAGATCTGGGAATCACAAGCTTTGACCTCGAGGCCTGAAAAATGGGTCCTGTGTTTGAATATATATGGGACATTTACTAGATGGTAACATAATGACACAATACAACACCATCCCACGGCTCATGTATTCCCATCTGCAGACTCACAGCCAGAAGCAGGAGGCTTAACATTGCATCAGTTTGTGCTAATTAAAATCTGTTAAGCTGAATGTAATAATGATGTGTGAGGTCCATTTAATTTAACAGTGTGAGTCAGAGGAGGCTGGTGGGAGGAGCTATAGGAGGACAGGCTCATTGTAATGGCTGCAATAGTATAAATGGAACGGAGTGAAATGTGGTTTCCATGTGTTTGATGTGTTCCATACCGTTCCATTTATATCGTTCCAGCCATTACAATGAGGCCGTCCTCCTATAGCTCCTCCCACCAGCCTCCTGTGGTGGGAGTGTGTTTCAGAGAGTAACCAGTGTTTTTTCTGCCCATTGAACTAGAACAAATTCAATTTCTCCAACTAAAGAAAGATAAATTGGCCGTATGTGTCTTTCTACACCCTAAGACTTAAAAAGATACCCCGGTAAAGGGGAGACATTTATCAGGACAGAACCAGAGCAATTTCATGGGACATTAAGGCATCTGTCAACCGATTTCAGCCTCCCCCTGAGACTTTTTCACCTGAAAACAACCTGCTTACTGCACAGTGCACAGACAGAATGCAGGCACACGCACACACACACACACACACACACACACAACTCCCCGCTGTAAAAATGTTTCTGTGAATAACTTTGCTCGAAGATACAGAATGTAGACAGAACACATCTGGTGAGCGAGAATATAACACAAGACAAGCAGATAGTGAAACTTTCCCGGCCACCATCACCCAGTTGATACATTTTTACATTTGACAATTTAGTCATTTAGCAGATGCTCTTATCCAGAACGACTTACAGTAGTGAATGCATACATTTCTCATACTGATATGTAAGAAATAAATGAACCGTACTGATTATCTGACATACAGTGCATCCTGAAAGTATTCAGGGTGGCTATTTTGAAGAATCTCAAATATAAAATATAGTTTGATTTGTTTAACACTTTTTTGATTGCTACATGATTCCATATGTGTTATTTCATAGTTTTGATGTCTTCACTATTATTCTACAATGTAGAAAATAGTAAAAATAAAGAAAAACCCTTGAATGAGTAGGTGTGTCCAAACGTTTGACTGGTACTGTATACACTACCGTTCAAAAGTTTGGGGTCACTTTGAAATGTCCTTGTTTTTGTAAGAAAAGCACATTTTTTGTCCATTAAAATAACATCAAATTGATCAGAAATACAGTGTAAAAAAATTTTATGTTGTAAATAACTATTGTAGCTGGAAACGGCAGATTTATTATGGAATATCTACATAGCCGTACAGAGGCCCATTATCAGCAACCATCACGCCTGTGTTCCAATGGCACGTTGTGTTAGCTAATCCAAGGCTAATTTATCATTAGAAAACCCTTTTGCAATTATGTTAGCACAGCTGAAAACTGCTGTTCTGATTAAATAAGCAATAAAACTGGCCTTCTTTAGAGTAGTTGAGTATCTGGAGCATTAAAAAAAAACAAAAAAACGTTATTTAACCAGGTAGGCTAGTTGAGAACAAGTTCTCATTTACAACTGCGACCTGGCCAAGATAAAGCAAAGCAGTTCGACACATACAACAACACAGCGCTACACATTGAATAAACAAACATAGTCAATAATACAGTAGAAAAAGTCTATATACAGTGTGTGCAAATGAGGTAAGATAAGGGAGGTAAGGCAATAAAATAGGCCATAGTGGCAAGGAAATTACGATATAGCAATTAAACACTGGAGTGATAGATGTGCAGAAGATGAATGTGCAAGTAGAGATACTGGGGTGCAAAGGAGCAAAATAAATAAATAAATACAGTATGGGGATGAGGTAGTTGGATGGACTATTTACAGATGGGCTATGTACAGGTGCAATGATCTGTGAGCTGCTCTGATAGCTGGTGCTTGAGGTTAGTGAGGGAGATATGAGTCTCCAGCTTCAGTGAATTTTGCAGTTCGTTCCAGTCATTGGCAGCAGAGAACTGCAAGGAAAGGCGGCCAAAGAGGAATTGGCTTTGGGGGTGACCAGTGAAATATACCTGCTGGAGCGCGTGCTGCGGGTGGGTGCTGCTATGGTGACCAGTGAACTGAGATAAGGCTGGGCTTTACCTAGCAAAGACTTGTTGATGACCTGGAGCCTGTGCGTTTGGCAACGAGTGTGAAGCGAGGGCCAGCCAACGAGAGCGTACAGGTCGCAGTGGTGGGTAGTATATGGGGCTTTGGTGACAAAATGGATGGCACTGTGATAGATTGCATCCAATTTTCTGAGTAGAGTGTTGGAAGCTATTTTGTAAATGACATCGCCGAAGACAAGGATCGGTAGTATGGTCAGTTTTACGAGGGTATGTTTGGCAGCATGAGTGAAGGATGCTTTGTTGCGATATAGGAAGCCGATTCTAGATTTAATTTGGGATTGGAGATGCTTAATGTGGGTCTGGAAGGAAAGTTTACAGTCTAACCAGACACCTAGGTATTTGTAGTTGTCCACATATTCTAGATCAGAACCGTCCAGAGTAGTGATGCTGGATGGGCGGGCAGGTGTGGGCAGTGATCGGTTGAAGAGCATGCATTTAGTTTTACTTGCATTTAAGAGCAGTTGGAGGCCACGGAAGGAGAATTGAATAGCGTTGAAGCTTGTCTGGGGGTTAGTTAGCACAGTGTCCAAAGAAGGGCCAGAAGTATACAGAATGGTGTTGTCTGCGTAGAGGTGGATCAGAGAATCACCAGCAACAAGAGCGACATCATTGATGTATACAGAGAAGAGAGTCGGCCCGAGAATTGAACCCTGTGGCACCCCCATAGAGACTGCTAGAGGTCCGGACAACAGGCCCTCCGATTTGACACACTGAACTCTATCAGAGAAGTAGTTGGTGAACCAGGCCAGGCAGTCATTTGAGAAACCAAGGCTGTTGAGTCTACCGATAAGAATGTGGTGATTGACAGAGTCGAAAGCCTTAGCCAGGTCGATGAATACGGCTGCATAGTATTGTCTCTTATCGATGGCAGTTATGATATTGTTTAGTACCTTGAGCGTGGCTGAGGTGCACCCATGACCAGCTCTGAAACCAGATTGATTAGCGGAGAAGGTACGGTGGGATTCGAAATGGTCGGTGATCTGTTTGTTAACTTGGCTTTCGAAGACCTTAGAAAGGCAGGGTAGGATAGATATAGGTCTGTAGCAGTTTGGGTCTAAAGTGTCTCCCCCTTTGAAGAGGGGTTGACCGCGGCAGCTTTCCAATCTTTGGGGATCTCAGATGATACAAAAGAGAGGTTGAACAGGCTAGTAATAGGGGTTGCAACAATTTTGGCAGATAATTTTAGAAAGAGAGGGTCCAGACTGTCTAACCCAGCTTATTTGTAGGGGTCCAGATTTTGCAGCTCTTTCAGAACATCGGCAATCTGGATCAGTATTTGTGGGTTTGATTACAGGCTCAAAATGGCCAGAAACAAAGACTTTCTTCTGAAACTCATCAGTCTATTCTTGTTCGGATAAATTAAGGCTATTCCATGCCAGAAATTGAAACACCAGTCTCAACTTCACAAGTGAAGAGGCGACTCCGGGATGCTGGCCTTCTAGGCAGAGTTGCAAAGAAAAAGCCATATCTCAGACTGGCCAATAAAAAGAAAAGATTAAGATGGGCAAAAGAACACAGACACTGCACAGAGGAAGACTGGAAAAAGTGTTATGGACAGACAAATTTAAGTTTGAGGTGTTCGGATCACAAAGAAGAACATTCGTGAGACGCAGAAAAAATGAAAATATGCTGGAGGAGAACTTGACGCTGTCTGTCAAGCATGGTGGAGGCAATGTGATGGTCTGGGGGTGCTATGGTGGTGGTAAAGTGGGAGATTTGTACAGGGTAAAGGGGATCTTGAAGAAGGAAGGCTATCACTCCATTTTGCCATGCCATGCCATACCCTGTGGATAGTGCTTAATTGGAGCCAATTTCCTCCTTCAACAGGACAATGACCCAAAGCACAGCTCCAAACTATGCAATAACTATTTAGGGAAAAAGCAGTCAGCTGGTATTCTGTCTATAATGGAGTGGCCAGAACAGTCACTGGATCTCAATCCTATTGAGCTGTTGCGGGAGCAGCTTGACCGTATGGTAAGTAAGAAGTGCCCATCAAGCCAATCCAACTTGTGAGGGGTGCTTCAGGAAGCATGGGGTGAAATCTCTTCAGATTACCTCAACAAATTGACAACTGGAATGCCAAAGGCCTGCAAGGCTGTAATTGCTGCAAATGGAGGATTCTTTGACGAAAGCAAAGTTTGAAGGACACAATTATTATTTAAATTAAAAATCATTATTTATAACCTTTATAACATCTTGACTATATTTCCTATTCATTCATTTCATGTATGTTTTCATGGAAAACAAGGACATTTGTAAGTGACCCCAAACTTTTGAACGGTAGTGTATATATTTATTTTTCTGATGAATGGATCGAAGAGGGAGAGAAGTTGGATAAAATAAGTAATAATGAGTTATTGAACAGTCCCTCTTGCTCAAACAGCGTTATTATGTCTCACCTTCATGTCTCAGAGCTACTCAACAGAAGCAGTCATATCACCATGGCAACTCAAGACACTGGTCAGGGAGTTCTTCACAGACACACAGCGACTGGCAAACTGCCAGAGGAGAAGAGAGAGAAGTTCCCAGCAGAAGCATCTACTATTGTTCCCCAAAACAATCAGAGAGCAGGTACAAACGCTCTTAGTGAAAGAGGCATTTATCCTGGTAAGTGCACTTGTTAGTGGCGTATCAGAATCTGCTCTCTCTCTCTCTCTCTTACACGCTCTCTCTGTCTGTCTGTCTGTCTCTCTCTCTCTTTCTCCCTATCCCTCTCTCTCTATCTCACTCTCCATCCATCTTCATCACTTCTCTCACTTACAAAATGCCTCTGAAGTGAATAAGGGAGCCTGGTAGCTAATGTACTGAAGTATTTACTGTAGTAACAGTTTCACTGTTTCTCCTCCACAATCCATCCCTATCCTGAGACTAACACATCTTCAAATTGGTCATTCTGGCAACTAGGTGCCAGCCCTGTCTTTGTCATTGGCCTGTATTGTATCGTATGACCCTTGTTGCCAGTAACCTCATGTTAAATGTTATCACAACAGTCCTGCTGAGACAAAACCAGGCACACAACATGCTCTGCCTCACAACATTAGCTTATATCAATAGCATGAGGCTGATTAATAATGAGCGCGTGTATGTTCTCCCATGCATGTACAGTCGTGGCAAAAAGTTTTGAGAATGACACAAATATTAATTTTCACAAAGTCTGCTGCCTCAGTTTGTATGATGGCAATTTGCATATACTCCAGAATGTTATGAAGATTGATCAGATGAATTGCAATTAATTGCAAAGTTCCTCTTTGCCATGCAAATGAACTGAATCCCAAAAAACATTTCCACTGCATTTCAGCCCTGCCACAAAAGGACCAGCTGACATCATGTCAGTAATTATCTTGTTAAAACAGGTGTGAGTGTTGACGAGGACAAGGCTGGTGTCACGCTCTGACCTAAGAGAGCTGTTTTTTCTCTGTTTAGTTAGGTCAGGGTGTGATAGGGGGTGGGCATTCTATGTTGGTATTTCTATGTTTTGGCCGGGTATGGTTTCCAACCAGAGGCAGCTGTCTATCGTTGTCTCTGATTGGAAGCCATACTTAGGCAGCCTTTTTTCCCTTGGTTTTCGTGGGTAGTTGCTTTCTGTTTAGTTTGTATAACCTGACGGAACTGTTGGCTGTCATTTTGTTTTTTTTGTCTAGTGTTCGTTTTCATTCAAATATAACGATGAGCACTCAACACCCTGCGCCTTGGTCTCCTCTATATGACGCCCGTTACAGCTGGAGATCACTCTGTCATGCTGATTGAGTTTGAATAACAGACTGGAAGCTTCAAAAGGAGGGTGGTGCTTGGAATCATTGTTCTTCCTCTGTCAACCATGGTTACCTGCAAGGAAACATGTGCCGTCATCATTGCTTTGCACAAAAAGGGCTTCACAGGCAAGGATATTGCTGCCAATAAGATTGCTCCTAAATCAACCACTTATCGGATCATCAAGAACTTCAAGGAGAGCGGTTCAATTGTTGTGAAGAAGGCTTCAGGGCGCCCAAGAAAGTCCAGCAAGCGCTAGGCAGCAGCGCTAGGCAGCAGGCAGGTGTGAGTGCATCTGCACGCACAGTGAGGCGAAGACTTTTGGAGGATGGCCTGGTGTCAAGAAGGGCAGCAAAGAAGCCACTTCTCTCCAGGAAAAACATCAGGGACAGACTGATATTCTGCAAAAGGTTGCGGGATTGGACAGCTGAGGACTGGTGTAGAGTCATTTTCTCTGATGAATCCCCTTTCCGATTGTTTGGGGCATCCGGAAAAAAGCTTCAATATTTTGGGTCCATGGCCAGGAAACTCCCCAGACCTGAATCCCATTGAGAACTTGTGGTCAATCCTCAAGAGGCGGATGGACGAACAAAAACCCACAAATTCTGACAAACTCCAAGCATTGATTATGCAAGAATGGGCTGCCATCAGACAGGATGTGGCCCAGAAGTTAATTGACAACATGTCAGGGCAGATTGCAGAGGTCTTGAAAAAGAAGGGTCAACACTGCAAATATTGACTCTTTGCATCAACTTCATGTAATTGTCAATAAAAGCCTTTGACACTTATGAAATGCTTGTAATTATACTTATTATATTCCATAGTAACATCTGACAAAAATATCTAAAGACACTGAAGCAGCAAACTTTGTGAAAATTCATATTTGTGTCATTCTCAAAACTTTTGGCCACGACTATGTGTGCAGACTCAAGATTTCCCTCATAGGGCTGTTTGATGAACACCCTCCTGTACAGACATAAAGCACATCAATCATCTCCACAACTATTTTATGCATCAGCTGAGCGGTTATTACCATGTCCTTATGAATGTGAAGCTAATCTACAAACACCGTTCTCCATGCCTTTTCATTTACAACACTAGAAATTCTTATTTCCTATGCCCCTAAAATGCTTAATACACAGTTTTCTACCTTTCCGCCTGCCTCTGTGTATCCATCATCTCAGTGGTATAAAACGAGATCATCTTGCCTGCTGCACTGACTAATGCACTGACACTATTCCTCCCAGCCTGGACGTGAGATTGAGGATAGATTTGTTGCACAAAAATGCTTGATAGACTCAATTCCCTTTTGAAACCTTATATTTCTCTCTACCCCAACACTCCTCCCACTCTCTCTCTCTTTCTATCCCTCTATACTTCTGTATTTGTTTCTCTTCCTCTCTCTCTCTCTCTTTCTCCATTTCCTAACCTGTACTGATCTGCCTGTGATATGATGGTGTAGTTCCGTACAGTAGATTATTGATGTAGCAGTACATACTAGAGGTCTTCACAGGTCTTTTTGGACCCGTTCTGAAATGGACCTGGGGCTTTCCCACCCAGACCCGATAGGCATAAATAAAAAAATTAATATAGAGACCCGTTCCGAATGGACCCGAGGTCAACTAGACCCATTCCATATAGACTTGGTCGATCCAGATCCGATCCAATCTGAGTGAGGAAAGCAGCAGAAAAGTCGTTATTTAAGCTACTTTATTAACCGGAGAAGATAAAGTGGGAGAGGAGGGAGAGAGAGGTGCAGCTCTAGCAGGCGAGGGAGGGGCCATACTGCGAGTGAGTGACATGGGGAGCAGGGAGGGAGAGACCACTTGAGCTATAGTAGAATAATAGCTGCCATAGCTAGGTTATTTATAATAAAATATGATTACACAGTACCTGCCTTGACTGCATCAAACCGGTCAAAGCTAGTTAAGCTAGCTAACGTTAGCTAGCTAGGCTAATTGAGGCTGCAGTGCATGCACTCTCTCATCCTACAGTTACAAATAACAACAACTCCATTCAGAATATAAAGTAGCAGCCTACCTGTTGGCTCTTGGTCATTGTAGCCTATCTTTCTCCTTTAACTTTGAATTCCTTCATTTTAATTCCATCTTCCATTGATTAGATATCTCCTAACTTTTGCCCCACATGGAGGCTCTATGACTGTAGCCTATTGTCACTTTGATGACTTATGATTGGCCAACAACAACAACAAGCTACAGGCCCACGCTCCTCTCATGAAAAGCAAGAGCAGCAGCATAAATTATAATCTCTCTCTCTCTCTCTCTCTCTCTCTCTCTCTCTCTCTCTCTCTCTCTCTCTCTCTCTCTCTCTCTCTCTCTCTCTCTCTCTCTCTCTCTCTCTCTCTCTCTACTGCAGCAGTCGCTGTGGGATCTGTACGGACCCTTCCAGACAAGTCAGTTAGGATTACACATACTCGAGACCCGTGACAATAATATCAGATATGACAGACCCTTAGAATTATGGATCCAGACCTGCACGGGGAAGATTGGGTCTCAGGTATTCGGGTACAGGTGGATCCGTGAAGACCTCTAATACAGACGCCGGTGGGCAGTATAGACATTTGTTCCTAGAATCAGAGACACAGAGTGGGGATCACAGAATTAATGATGCCGCGTTAGCTGCACCAGGGTTGAAGGCGTGTGTGTGCATAGTGTGTGTAGCACAGAAAGGCAGTTACACTCTCAAATGACTATGTGAGGTTTTTAAATCTGATCCCTCAGTTCCCAGGTTTTCCTTTCTCCCTGGTAGCTGATTGTTTGAGTTATATCCAGTTCATCCATTGGGTGTCCCAGAATTTAATCAGGCCCTGGTTTGGGTGAAAACTAAACGTTATGACTATAACTGAAGAAGGGAAACGAGGTACAACATACTATGGGGAGCTGCACTTGCGACTTCGGTTGAAGGATCTACAATCTGACAAGGCCAATGAAATCTGCACCTCGCTGGAAGTCCCACCTTTCAAAGATGATAAGCGTGAGGCTCGGATTCATTGCTTCAATTTAATAG
The DNA here is from genome assembly GCF_901001165.1 of Salmo trutta. Taxonomy (NCBI): domain Eukaryota; kingdom Metazoa; phylum Chordata; class Actinopteri; order Salmoniformes; family Salmonidae; genus Salmo; species Salmo trutta. The sequence goes on from NC_042986.1 coordinate 28,115,103, forward strand.
CGCTCTTCACCGAGCCCAGGAACAGGCAGCGTGGGGCCAAACAGGTGTTATACCTCGTTTCCCTCCTTCAGGGAACAGTAGTTATAGTCATTACGTTACGTTCCCTTTCAGTCAGTCAACTTCAGTACAATATACCTTGGGGAAATATAATCATGCCCCAAGCCGACCCCAACGGACACTAGACCTGACCCCGCCAGATGCGGCAGTCTGAGTATTGCTCACATGGTGCGCTACCTTGTGACTTTCCCCTGTTCCAGCCGTAAGGGCTACATTGAGAGCAGTGACATCAAAGTGATGAAACCTCATAAAAGTGTGTGGTGATGCCCAATTCAATGCACTACAAATATCCACTATAGTGAGCCCTTTAAACAATGCCCAAGATGCTGCCAGTCATAACGTTACGTTCCCTTTCAGTCAGTTGGGGTCGGCAAGGGTACACCGCTAGGTAACCCTTACCCCATGCTGCTATATGACAGGGAGCTAGCCTCCACACTCCAGTGGGAAAGAGGATGTTTAAGGAGCGCCCAAAACAGACAAAAAGCTAGTCACTAAATCAGGTATCCCGGGTCTATTCAAATCAAATCAAATCAAATTTATTTATATAGCCCTTCGTATATCAGCTGAAATCTCAAAGTGCTGTACAGAAACCCAGCCTAAAACCCCAAACAGCAAGCAATGCATGTGAAAGAGGCACGGTGGCTAGGAAAAACTCCCTAGGAAAAACTCCCTAGAAAGGCCAAAAACCTAGGAAGAAACCTAGAGAGGAACCAGGCTATGAGGGGTGGCCAGTCCTCTTCTGGCTGTGCCGGGTGGATATTATAACAGAACATGGTCAAGATGTTAAAATGTTCATAAATGACCAGCATGGTCAAATAATAATAATCATTGTAGTTGTCGAGGGTGCAACAAGCACGTCCGGTGAACAGGTCAGGGTTCCGTAGCCGCAGGCAGAACAGTTGAAACTGGAGCAGCAGCATGGCCAGGTGGACTGGGGACAGCAAGGAGTCATCATGCCAGGTAGTCCCGAGGCATGGTCCTAGGGCTCAGGTCCTCCGAGAGAAAGAAAGAAAGAAAGAGAGAATTAGAGAGAGCAAATTTAAATTCACACAGGACACCGGATAAGACAAGAGAATACTCCAGATGAAACAGACTGACCCTAGCCCCCCGGCACATAAACTACTGCAGCATAAATACTGGAGGCTGAGACAGGAGGGATCAGAAGACACTGTGGCCCCATCCGATGATACCCCCGGACAGGGCCAAACAGGCAGGATATAACCCCACCCACTTTGCCAAAGCACAGCCCCCACACCACTAGAGGGATGTCTACAACCACCAACTTACCGTCCGAAGACAAGGCCGAGTATAGCCCACAAAAATCTCCGCCATGGCACAACCCAAGGGGGGGGCGCCAACCCAGACAGGAAGACCACGTCAGTGACTCAACCCACTCAAGTGACGCACCCCTCCCATGGACGGCATGGAAGAACACCAGTAAGTCAGTGACTCAGCCCCTGTAATAGGGTTAGAGGCAGAGAATCCCAGTGGAAAGAGGGGAACCGGCAAGGCAGAGACAGCAAGGGCGGTTCGTTGCTCCAGCCTTTCCGTTCACCTTCACACTCCTGGGCCAGACTACACTTAATCATAGGACCTACTGAAGAGATAAGTCTTCAGTAAAGACTTAAAGGTTGAGACTGAGTCTGCGTCTCTCACATGGGTAGGCAGACTATTCCATAAAAATGGAGCTCTATAGGAGAAAGCCCTACCTCCAGCCGTTTGCTTAGAAATTCTAGGGACAATTAGGAGGCCTGCGTCTTGTGACCGTAGCGTACGTGTAGGTATGTACGGCAGGACCAAATCGGAAAGATAGGTAGGAGCAAGCCCATGTAATGCTTTGTAGGTTAGCAGTAAAACCTTGAAATCAGCCCTTGCCTTAACAGGAAGCAAGTGTAGGGAGGCTAGCACTGGAGTAATATGATCAAATTTTTTGGTTCTAGTCAGGATTCTAGCAGCCGTATTTAGCACTAACTGAAGTTTGTTTAGTGCTTTATCCGGGTAGCCGGAAAGTAGAGCATTGCAGTAGTCCAGCCTAGAAGTAACAAAAGCATGGATTAATTTTTCTGCGTCATTTTTGGACAGAAAGTTTCAGATTTTTGCAATGTTACGTAGATGGAAAAAAGCTGTCCTTGAAACAGTCTTGATATGTTCTTCAAAAGAGAGATCAGGGTCCAGAGTAACACCGAGGTCCTTCACAGTTTTATTTGAGACGACTGTACAACCATCCAGATTAATTGTCAGATTGAACAGAAGATCTCTTTGTTTCTTGGGACCTAGAACAAGCATCTCTGTTTTGTCCGAGTTTAAAAGTAGAAAGTTTGCAGCCATCCACTTCCTTATGTCTGAAACACAGGCTTCTAGCGAGGGCAATTTTGGAGCTTCACCATGTTTCATTGAAATGTACAGCTGTGTGTCGTCCGCATAGCAGTGAAATGTAACATTATGTTTTCGAATGACATCCCCAAGAGGTAAAATATATAGTGAAAACAATAGTGGTCCTAAAACGGAACCTTGAGGAACACCGAAATTTACAATTGATTTGTCAGAGGACAAACCATTCACAGAGACAAACTGATATCTTTCCGACAGATAAGATCTAAACCAGGCCAGAACTTGTCCATGTAGACCAATTTGGGTTTCCAATCTCTCCAAAAGAATGTGGTGGTCGATGGTATCAAAAGCGGCACTAAGATCTAGGAGCACGAGGACAGATGCAGAGCCTAGGTCTGACGTCATTAAAAGGTCATTTACCACCTTCACAAGTGCAGTCTCAGTGCTATGATGGGGTCTAAAACCAGACTGAAGCGTTTCGTATACATTATTTGTCTTCAGGAAGGCAGTGAGTTGCTGTGCAACAGCTTTTTCTAAAATTTTTGAGAGGAATGGAAGATTCGATATAGGCCGATAGTTTTTTATAATTTCTGGGTCAAGATTCGGCTTTTTCAAGAGAGGCTTTATTACTGCCACTTTTAGTGAGCTTGGTACACATCCGGTGGATAGAGAACCATTTATTATGTTCAACATAGGAGGGCCAAGCACAGGAAGCAGCTCTTTCAGTAGTTTAGTTGGAATAGGGTCCAGTATGCAGCTTGAGGGTTTGGAGGCCATGATTATTTTCATCATTGTGTCAAGAGATATAGTACTAAAACACTTTAGTATCTCCCTTGAGCCAAGGTCCTGGCAGAGTTGTGCAGACTCAGGACAATGGAGCTTTGGAGGAATACCCAGATTTAAAGAGGAGTCCGTAATTTGCTTTCTAATGATCATGATCTTTTCCTCAAAGAAGTTCATAAATGTATTACTGCTGAAGTGAAAGCCATCCTCCGTTTGCGAATGCTGCTTTTTAGTTAGCTTTGCGACAGTATCAAAAAGAAATTTCGGGTTGTTCTTATTTTCCTCAATTAAGTTGGAAAAATAGGATGATCGAGCAGCAGTGAGGGCTCTTCGATACTGCACGGTACTGTCTTTCCAAGCTAGTCGGAAGACTTCCAGTTTGGTGTGGCGCCATTTCCGTTCCAATTTTCTGGAAGCTTGCTTCAGAGCTCGTGTATTTTCTGTATACCAGGGAGCTAGTTTCTTATGACAGATGTTTTTAATTTTTAGGGGTGCAACTGCATCTAGGGTATTGCGCAAGGTTAAATTGAGTTCCTCGGTTAGGTGGTTAACTGATTTTTGTCCTCTGACGTCCTTGGGTAGGCAGAGGGAGTCTGGAAGGGCATCAAGGAATCTTTGGGTTGTCTGAGAATTTATAGCACGACTTTTAATGCTCCTTGGTTGGGGTCTGAGCAGATTATTTGTTGCAATTGTAAACGCAATAAAATGGTGGTCCGATAATCCAGGATTATGAGGAAAAACATTAAGATCCACAACATTTATTCCATGGGACAAAACTAGGTCCAGAGTATGACTGTGGCAGTGAGTAGGTCCAGAGACATGTTGGACAAAACCCACTGAGTCGATGATGGCTCCGAAAGCCTTTTGGAGTGGGTCTGTGGACTTTTCCATGTGAATGTTAAAGTCACCAAAAATTAGAATATTATCTGCTATGACTACAAGATCCGATAGGAATTCAGGGAACTCAGTGAGGAACACTGCATATGGCCCAGGAGGCCTGTAAACAGTAGCTATAAAAAGTGAGTGAGTAGGCTGCATAGATTTCATGACTAGAAGCTCAAAAGACGAAAACGTCATTGTTTTTTTTTTTGTAAATTGAAATTTGCTATCGTAGATGTTAGCAACACCTCCGCCTTTGCCGGATGCACGGGGGGTATGGTCACTAGTGTAACCAGGGGGTGAGGCCTCATTTAACACAGTAAATTCATCAGGCTTAAGCCATGTTTCAGTCAGGCCAATCACATCAAGATTATGATCAGTGATTAGTTCATTGACTATAACTGCCTTGGAAGTGAGGGATCTAACATTAAGTAACCCAATTTTGAGATGTGAAGTATCACAATCTCTTTCAATAATGGCAGGAATGGAGGAGGTCTTTATACTAGTGAGATTACTAAAGCGAACACCGCCATTTTTAATTTTGCCCAACCTAGATCGAGGCAGAGACACGGTCTCAATGGGGAAAGCTGAGCTGACTACGCTGACTGTGCTAATGGCAGACTCCACTAAGCTGGCAGGCTGGCTAACAGCCTGCTGCCTGGCCTGCACCCTATTTCATTCTGGAGCTAGAGGAGTTAGAGCCCTGTCTATGTTCGTAGATAAGATGAGAGCACCCCTCCAGCTAGGATGGAGTCCGTCACTCCTCAACAGGCCAGGCTTGGTCCTGTTTGTGGGTGAGTCCCAGAAAGAGGGCCAATTATCTACAAATTCTATCTTTTGGGAGGGGCAGAACACAGTTTTCATCCAGCGATTGAGTTGTGAGACTCTGCTGTAGAGCTCATCACTCCCCCTAACTGGGAGGGATTCAATGTATGGGCATAAAGCTCACACCGGACCCAGGGCACATAACCTCTGTTGCTCTTCAGAAGCAAAAGGAGGAGGCGAAAAGGGAAATACACTATAGTATATACAAATGTCTGTGGACACCGCTTCAAATGAGTCGATTCGGCTATTTCAGCCACACCCATTGCTGACAGGTGTATAAAATCGAGCACACAGCCATACAATCTCCATAGACAAACATTGGCAGTAGAATGGCCTTACTGAAGTGCTCAGTGACTTTCAACATGGCATCGTCATAGGATGCCACCTTTCCAACAAGTGAATTCGTCAAATTTCTGCCATGCTAGAGTTGCCCCGATCAACTGTGAGTGCTGTTATTGTGAAGTGGAAAAGTCTAGGAGCAACAACGGCTCAGCCAAGAAGTGGTAGGCCACACAAGCTCACAGAACGTGATTGCCGAGTGCTGAAGTGCGTAACACGTAACAATTGTCCTTTGTGGCAACATTCACTACTGAGTTAAAAATTGCCTTTGGAAGCATCGTCAGCACAAGAACTGTTCGTCGGAAGCTTCATGAAATGGGTTTTCATGGCCGAGCAGCCGCACACAAGCCTAAGATCACCATGTGCAATGCCAAGCGTTGGCTAGAGTGGTGTAAAGCTCGCCGCTATTGGACTCTGGAACAGTGGAAACGTGTTCTCTGGAGTGAGGACTCATGCTTCACCATCTAGCAGTCCGACTGACAAATCTGAGTTTCAAATCAAATCAAATCAAAGTTAATTTGTTACGTGCGCCAAATACAACAGGTAATAATACAGTGAAATGCTTACTTACAGGTCCTAACCAATAGTGCGGAAAAAAAGGTATGTGTGTGTGTGTGTGTGTGTGTGTGTGTGTGTGTGTGTGTGTGTGTGTGTGTGTGTAGGTAAGTAAAGAAATAAAACAACAGTAAAAAGACATTTGAAAAACAGAGTAGCAAGGCTATATACAGACACCGGTTAGTCAGGCTTATTGAGGTAGTATGTACATGTAGGTATGGTTAAAATGACTATGCAGATATGATGAACAGAGAGTAGCAGTAGCGTAAAAAGAGGGGTTGGCGGGTGGTGGGACACAATGCAGATAGCCCGGTTAGCCAATGTGCGGGAGCACTGGTTGGTCGGGCCAATTGAGGTAGTATGTACATGAATGTATAGTTAAAGTAACTATGCATATAAGATAAACAGAGAGGAGCAGGGGGGGGCACACAATGCAAGTAGTCCGGGTTTGAGAAACCTTTTTGTCCTAGACTTGGCACTCCGGCACCGCTTGCCATGCGGTAGTAGAGAGAACAGTCTATGTCTGGGGGGGCTGGGGTCTTTGACAATTTTCAGGGCCTTCCTCTGTCACCGCCTGGTGTAGAGGTCCTGGATGGCAGGCAGCTTTGCCCCAGTGATGTACTGGGCCGAATGCACTACCCTCTGAAGTGCCTTGCGGTCAGAGGCCGAGCAATTGCCGTACCAGGCAGTGATGCAACCTGTCAGGATGCTCTCGATGTTGCAGCTGTAGAACCTTTTGAGGTTCTCAGGACCCATGCCAAATCTTTTCAGTTTCCTGAGGGGGAATAGGCTTTGTCTTGCCCTCTTCACGACTGTCTTGGTGTGTTTGGACCATTCTAATTTGTTGTTGATGTGGACACCAAGGAATTTGAAGCTCTCAACCTGCTCCACTACAGCCCCGTCGATGAGAATGGGGACGTGCTCGGTGCTCCTTTTCCTGTAGTCCACAATCATCTCCTGAGTCTTGGTTACGTTGAGGGATAGGTTGTTATTCTGGCACCACCAGGTCTCTGACCTCCTCCCTATAGGCTGTCTCGTCGTTGTCGGTGATCAGGCCTACCACTGTTGTGTCGTCAGCAAACTTAATGATGGTGTTGGAGTCGTGCCTGGCCATGCAGTCGTGGGTGAAAAGGGAGCACAGGAGGGGACTGAGCACGCACCCCAGGGGAGCTCCAGTGTTGAGGATCAGCGTGGCAGATGTGTTGCTACCTACCCTCACCACCTGGGGGCGGCCCGTCAGGAAGTCCAGGATCCAGTTGCAGAGGGAGGTGTTTAGTCCCAGGGTCCTTAGCTTAGTGATGAGCTTTAAGGGTACTATGGTGTTGAACGCTGAGCTGTAGTCAATGAATAGCATTCTCACACAGGTGTTCCTTTTGTCCAGGTGGGAAAGGGCAGTGTGGAGTGCAATAGAGATTGCATCATCTGTGGATCTGTTTGGGCGGTATGCAAATTGGAGTGGGTCTAGGGTTTCTGGGATAATGGTATTGATGTGAGCCATTACCAGCCTTTCAAAGCACTTCATGGCTACGGACGTGAGTGCTACGGGTCTGTAGTCATTTAGGCAGGTTGCCTTTGTGTTCTTGGGCACAGGGACTATGGTGGTCTGCTTGAAGCATGTTGGTATTACAGACTCAATCAGGGACATGTTGAAAATGTCAGTGAAGACACCTGCCAGTTGGTCAGCACATGCCCGGAGCACACGTCCTGGTAATCCATCTGGCCCCGCAGCCTTGTGAATGTTGACCTGTTTAAAGGTCTTACTCACGTCAGCTACGGAGAGCGTTTGGCGAATGCCAGGAGAACGCTACCTGCCCGAATGCATATTGCCAACTGTAAATTTTGGTGGAGGAGGAATAATGGTCTGGGGCTGTTTTTCATGGTTCAGGCTAGGTCCCTTAGTTCCAGTGAAGGTAAAGCTTAACGCCATAGCATACAATGACATTCTAGACGGTTCTGTGCTTCCAACTTTGTGGCAACAATTTGGGGAAGGCCCTTTCCTGTTTCTACATCAAAAAATCAATCACATTTTATTTGTCACATACACATGGTTAGCAGATGATAATGCGAGTGTAGCAAAATGCTTGTGCTTCTAGTTCTGACAGTGCAGTAATATCTAACAAGTAATCTAACAATTCCCCAACAACTACAGTACCTAATACACACAAATCTAAAGGGGTGAACGAGAATATGTACTTCTAAGTCAATTGAAGAGCAATGGCCGAGCGACATAGGCAAGGTGCAATAGATGGTATAAAATACAGTATATACATGTGATATGAGTAATGTGAGATATGTAAACATTATTAAAGTGGCATAATTTAGAGTGGCATTAAAGTGGCCAGTGATTGGGTCTCAATGTAGGCAGCAGCCTCTGTGAGTTAGTGATTGCTGTTTAGCAGTCTGATGTCCTTAAGATAGAATCAGTTTTTTAGTCTCTAAGTCCCCGCTTTGATGCACCTGTACTGACCTCGTCTTCTGGATGGTAGCGGTGTGAACAGGCAGTGGCTCGGGTGGTTGTTGTCCTTGATGATCTTTTTGGTCTTCCTGTGACATCGGTGCTGTAGGTGTCATTGAGGGCAGGTAGTTTGCCCCCGGTGATGCGTTGTGCAGACCGCACCACCCTCTGGAGAGCCCTGCAGTTGAGGGCGGTGCAGTTGCCGTACCAGGCTGTGATACAGCCCGACAAGATGCTCTCGATTGTGCATCCATAAAAGTTTGTCAGGGTTTGGGTGACAGCCAAATTTCTTCAGCCTCCTGAGGTTGAAGAGGCGCTGCTGCACCTTCTTCACCACGCTGTCTGTGTGGGTGGACCATTTCAGTTTGTCTGTGATGTGTACGCTAAGGAACTTAAAACTTTCCACCTTCTCCACTGCTGTCCTTTTGATGTGGATAAGGGGGTGCTCCCTCTGCTGTTTCCTGAAGTCCACGATCATCTCCTTTGTTTTGTTGACGTTGAGTGAGAGGTTGTTTTCCTGACACTACACTCAGAGTGCCCTCACCTCCTCCCTGTAGGCTGTCTCGTCGTTGTTGGTAATCAAGCCCACCACTGTTGTGTTGTCTGCAAACTTGATGATTGAGTTGGAGGCGTGCATGGCCACACAGTCTGATTACATGACAATGCCCCCGAGCACGAAGCGAGGTCCATACAGAATGGTTTGTCGAGATCATTGTGAAAAAACTTGACGGGCCTGCACGGAGCGCTGACCTCAACCCGATCGAACACCTTTGGGATGAATTGGAACACCGATTGCGAGGCAGGCCTAATCACCCAACATCAGTGCCCAACCTCACTAATGCTTGTGTGGCTGAATGGAAGCAAGTCCTCGTAGCAATATTCCAACATCTAGTGGAAAGCCTTCCCAGAAGAGTGGAGGCTGTTATAGCATCAAAGGGGGGACCAGCTCCATATTAATGCCCATGATTTTGGAATGAAATGTTCCTGAGAGAGAGATCCTGAGAGAGAGAGAGAGAGAGAGAGAGAGAGAGAGAAGAGGTCATGAGCAGATGAGCTCCTGCATTTTTCAGCATGTTCTTAAAAAATATAGATTTAGAGTTAGATAAACTTGGATTTTTTTGTCAGGGACATATACAGGATGCTACCCTCTACATTAGATTATTATTCCAAAACTATACAGCAAATGCTCTGGAAAACAACAGAACCTGAAAGCACCATCCAACCTGGAACTGAGTGAGTAATGTTTAGTCTGAAGCTATATTTTATTTCCAAAAGCCAAGAAGACAAATACATTACATTACTTTATAAGGACTGAATGCTAAATTAAGGCTGCCAAGCTTGATACAACTTCAATTAGCACTGACGTGTCAAGTGAGAGCTGTCAAAGCCATTTAGCCCAACAATGGCAGCAGAGTCGTACTGTCTACTCCAACCAAATGGAGAGGCCTTAGAAGCTGCCTCCCGCTGTTCAGAGGTAATTAAAATACAGTACCTTGTGTATGTAAAGACTGATAAGACACAAAAAGCGCACAAAATGAAGCTCCTTATAGAAAATGAAGAGGCACTTTTTGCTGACTATTATAAAAATAGAAACATCAGCAACCTCATCTTCCACACAGACCATCCCCTGGCACAGTGCTATATTAACCAGACCATCCCCTGGCATGGCACAGTGCTATATTAACCAGACCATCCCCTGGCATGGCACAGTGCTATATTAACCAGACCATCCCCTGGCATGGCTCAGTGCTATATTAACCAGACCATCCCCTGGCATGGCACAGTGCTATATTAACCAGACCATCCCCTGGCATGGCACAGTGCTATATTAACCAGACCATCCCCTGGCATGGCACAGTGCTATATTAGCACACTACCCCTCTGTTAAGAGGGGGGGGGTGTTACCGAGGGGTGGAAACAGGATTTTAGACAACGAGGACTTTGAGTCAGCTAATATAAAAGTCTGGAACAGTATTGGTATAGGGTAACCCCAAACAGTTTCAGCTGGACTTTCACCTAATCAAAGAATTAGCTCAGCAGGAGAAGCTCTCCCTTGAGAAAGATACCCCCACCCCGAGCGGGTCAGACCAGACCTATTAATTATATAACCCCACAGATGAGCAACCCCAAGCGGAAAGTCAACCTCCCAGCACAGAGTCCTACTCCATCATTGAAATAAAGGATACATTTACCCAGCTGGAAGTAAGGCAGGTGGAGCTGGAACAGCAGGTGATATCACTCCAGTCAGCACAGACCCAGACAACAGACCAGCACAACAACACCCCCTTAACCAGACCCAGACAACAGTCCAGCACAACAACACCCCCTTAACCAGACCCAGACAACAGACCAGCTCAACAACACCCCCTTAACCAGACCCAGACAACAGACCAGCACAACAACACCCCCTTAACCAGACCCAGACAACAGTCCAGCACAACAACACTCCCTTAACCAGACCCAGACAACAGACCAGCACAACAACACTCCCTTAACCAGACCCAGACAACAGTCCAGCACAACAACACTCCCTTAACCAGACCCAGACAACAGTCCAGCACAACAACAATCCCTTAACCAGACCCAGACAACAGACCAGCACAACAACACCCCCTTAAATCCACCCTGCTACCATGAACATACTTCCATCCTGCTACCATACAGCGGGAAAATGCAAGTATTTCCTGTAACTGTGCCTCAAAACCAAATGTTTACCTGGCGCACCACTCCATCCTGGATTTGAGCAGCCTTTATGACCAGGTCCACCTATACAAGGCAGCAGTGCCCACCTTCGCCAGGACCCTAAAGGACATCGCTCTCAAACACAGCCCCAAAACTTCACACAGGAGCAACAGATCAATAGACACCCCGCCCAGGCCAGCGAAACATTCTCCCAGACCTGCGAGGACCCCCCCCCCCGGACCAACACATAGAGGACCCATGCCGACAGGACCTACATCCAGACCACAACACCACCAGCCACATCCACACCCCCACCCCAACCTATCAACAGGCTCAGCAGGCTCTGCTCACACTTACTGGCCTGAGGTCAAACCACACGACCAACAACATTTGACACTTTATGGAACACAAAGCCTTCATTATCTCATCCTGGAATATCCAAGGCCTGAGGTCAACTGCCTTTGGCCTAAAGAGCAGGAACACAGACTTCATCAAAGAAATCGGAAATACAGATATTGTCATCCTACAAGAAACATGGTATAGAGGAGACGGACCCACTGGTTGCCCTCTAGGTTACAGAGAGCTGGTAGTCCCATCCACCAAACTACCAGGTGTGAAACAGGGAAGGGACTCAGGGGGTTTGCTAATTTGGTATAGATCAGACCTAACTCACTCTATTAAATTAATCAAAACAGGAACATTTTACATTTGGCTAGAAATTCAAAAGGAAATGATCTTAACAGAGAAAAATGTCCTCCTGTGTGCTACATATATCCCCCCACCAGAATCCACATACTTTAATGAAGACAGCTTCTCCATCCTGGAGGGGGAAATCAATCATTTCCAGGCCCAGGGACATGTAAAAGTCTGTGGCGACCTACATGCAAGAACCAGACAAGAACCTGACACCCTCAGCACACAGGGGGACAAACACCTGCCTGGAGGTGACAGCATTCCCTCCCCCATGTGCCCCCTAGGCACAACTATGACAACATAACCAACAAAAACGGGTCACAACTCCTGCAGCTCTGTCGCATGCTGGGTATGTATATAGTTAATGGTAGGCTTCGAGGGGACTCCTATGGTAGGTACACCTATAGCTCATCTCTTGGCAGTAGTACTGTAGACTACTTTATCACTGACCTCAACCCAGAGTCTCTCAGAGCGTTCACAGTCAGCCCACTGACACCCCTATCAGACCAAAGCAAAATCACAGTCTACTTGAACAGAGCAATTCTTAATAATGAGGCATCAAAGCCAAAGGAATTGAGTAGTATTAAGAAATGCTATAGATGGAAGGAATGTAGTGTGGAAACCTACCAAAAAACAATTAGGCAACAACAAATTCAATCCCTTTTAGACAACTTCCTGGTCAAAATGTTCCACTGTAATAGTGAAGGTGTAAACTTGGCAGTAGAAAATCTTAACAGTATATTTGATCTCTCAGCTTCCCTATCAAATCTAAAAATGTCAAACAGAAAACCGAAGAAAATGAACAACAATGACAAATGGTTTGATGAAGAACGCAAAAACCTAAGAAAGAAATTGAGAAACCTGTCCAACCAAAAACATAGAGACCCCGAAAATCTGAGTCTACGCCTTCACTATTGTGAATCACTAAAACAATACAGAAATACACTACGGAAAAAGAAGGAACAGCACGTCAGAAATCAGCTCAATGTAATTGAAGAATCCATAGACTCTAACTACTTCTGGGAAAATTGGAAAACACTAAACAAACAACAACATGAAGAATTATCTATCCAAAATGGAGATGTATGGGTAAACCACTTCTCCAATCTTTTTGGTTCTAAAACAAAGAACAAACAGCAAAAACATATACATGATCAAATACAAATCTTAGAATCAACTTTTAAAGACTACCATAACCAACTAGATTCTCCAATTACCTTGAATAAACTACAGGACAAAATAAAAACCCTCCAACCCAAAAAGGCCTGTGGTGTTGATGGTATCCTCAATGAAATGATAAAATATACAGACAACAAATTCCAAATGACTATACTAAAACTCTTTAACATCATCTTTTGCTCTGGCATCTTCCCCAATATTTGGAAGCAAGGACTGATCACCCCAATCCACAAAAGTGGAGACAAATTTGACCCCAATAACTACCGTGGGATATGCGTCAATAGCAACCTTGGGAAAATCCTCTGCATTATCATTAACAGCAGACTTGTTAATTTCCTCAGTGAAAACAATGTACTGAGCAAATGTCAAATTGGCTTTTTACCAAACTATCGTACGACAGACCACGTATTCACCCTGCACACCCTAATTGACAAACAAACAAACCAAAACAAAGGCAAAGTCTTCTCATGCGTTGTTGATTTCAAAAAAGCTTTAGACTCAATTTGGCATGAGGGTCTGCTATACAAATTCATGGAAAGTGGTGTTTGGGGAAAAACATACGACATTATAAAATCCATGTACACAAACAACAAGTGTTTGATTAAAATAGGCAAAAAACACAATTTTTTCCCACAGGGCCATGGGGTGAGACAGGGATGCAGCTTAAGCCCCACCCTCTTCAACATATATATCAACGAATTGGGGTGAGGGCACTAGAAAAGTCTGCAGCACCCAGCCTCACCCTTCTAGAATCTGAAGTCAAATGTCTACTGTTTGCTGATGATCTGGTGATTCTGTCACCAACCAAGGTGGGCCTACAGCAGCACTTAGATCTTCTGCACATATTCTACCAGACCTGGGCCCTGACAGTAAATCTCAGTGAGGGGGGAGTAAAATCTCACCAAGCCTCACATTTATCACCAGTGGAAAGCGTGATTGTATTTCCTTCAACCGAGAGTGTGAATCTCCATAGTATGTTGTACCAAAGTTGACTGACTGAAAGTGAACCATCAGTGCTGCTTCAGGACCTTGAGTCAACATCCAAATTTGAAAACCCCTTCAGTAGTGTATTCTCATCTATTAGCCTATATGAAGCAGAGAAACAGAGACACACCCCTAAATGTACAGAAGGACACGTTGGAAAGGGAACCTTCACTCCCCCTCCATCCAGGCCCCTCCTACTCCCTGTGTGCCGCCTAGTTGTTTTTAACTTATTTTGTACATAATGTTGCCGCTGCCGTCTCTTATGACCCAAAATAACTCCTGGACATCAGAACAGCGATTACTCACCATGAACTGGCAGAAGCTTTTTTTCCTTTTACGAGTCCGATGAGCCCAACGTGAACGACATACTGCTTTCCCGGGAACAGGCTCAAATCCCTGTCATTTGCGTGAAGAGACGACAGAGAAAAAGAGGACAGAGATCTGGCTGCCTTCTGAGAATTCGTAGGTGATCGAATAAACCCCCCTGCCCTCCGTTCTACTAACTAACATGCAATCATTGGAAAATAAAATCAACGACCTACGAGGAAGATTAAACTACCAATGGGACATTAAAAACTGTAATATCTTATGCTTCACGGAGTCGTGGCTGAACGACGACATTATCAGCAGACAGCTGGCTAGTTATACGCTGTATCAGCAGGATAGAACAGCGGCATCTGGTAAGACAAGGGGTGGTGGACTATGCATATATGTAAACAACAGTTGGTGCACAATATCTAAGGAAGTCTCGAGGTTTTGCTCGCCTAAGGTAGAGTATCTCATGATAAGCTGTTGACCACACTATCTACCTAGAGAGTTTTCATCTGTATTTTTCGTAGGTGTTTTTACATACCACCACAAACCGATGCTGGCTCTAAGACCGCACTCAATGAGCTGTTTTCCGCCATAAGCAAAGAGGAAAACGCTCATCCAGAGGCGGTGCTTCTAGTGGCCAGGGACTTTAATGCAGGGAAACTTAAATCAGTTTTACCAAATTTCTGTCAGCATGTTAAATGTGCAACCAGAGGGGAAAAAAACTCTAGACCACATTTACTCCACACACAGAGACGCATACAAAGCCCTCCATTGCCCTCCCTCGCCCTCCATTTGGCAAATCTGACCATAATTCTATCCTCCTGATTCCTGCTTACAAGCAAAAATTAAAGCAGGAAGCACCAGTGACTCGGTCAATAAAAAAGTGGTCAGATGAAGCAGATGCTAAGCTACAGGACTGTTTTGCTAGCACAGACTGGAATATGTTCCGGGATTCTTCTGATGGCATTGAGGAGTACACCACATCAGTCACTGACTTCATCAATAAGTGTATCGATGACGTCATTCCCACAGTGACTGTACGTACCCCAACCAGAAGTCATGGATTACAGGCAACATCCGCACTGAGCTGCCGCTTTCAAGGAGCGGGACTCTAACCCGGAAGCTTATAAGAAATCTAGCTATGCCTTCCGATGAACCATGAAACAGGCAAAGCATCAATACAGGACTAAGATCGAATCGTACTACACCGGCTCCAACGCTCGTTGGATGTGGCAGGGCTTGCAAATTATTACAGACTACCAAGGGAAACACAGCCGAGAGCTGTTACCAAAATATAAGAATAAGTCATCACAACTATATCAAGCTAGGGAGCTGGTCCCTTTTTAGGGACTAACATGTTGATACCGTAGAACTAACTGTATTGATTCCATTGGAAGTCATTGGTTCCTCCTCTGCTGCTCTGTTCCCCTGCTATGCTGTATTGAGCCCTCGTGGTTCAGAGCAGGATATAAGGATGGATAGATCAGAGGAGGATATGACTGGATGGATGATGCTGGGAGCCCAAACTGTGAGGACAGAAACTACGCCAGAACAAATCCACTGTTGCTGTGGCAACCTTCTCCAACACCGGAGAGGATAACTCCAGAGCTGTACCGAGCGTCACCAGTGTGTGTGTGTGTGTGTGTGTACATATGTGTGTGAGTGTGTTTGTGTGTGCATGTGTGTGTGTGTGTTTGTGCTCCCTCAAGCTCTGCACACTAACAAACACACATACACCTTGCCACATGTGTCAATTATTTCCAGCTGGGTGAGGAAAAGTAAACCAAGCTATAGGACTTCAATTATTGTAGAACAATAAACAGCAGATGTATTGATTAGCTGCATTTCTGTATTGTTAATGTTTCTTTTAGGGGATTCACTTTGAGCGTCAGCACAGTATATCGTTCAGCTCCCATTTTCTTTTTGATCCCATTTCACCAATCCTCTGGGAAATATCCCACCATTTATTACCAACAACATATGAGCCAGGTGTCTTTCTTGCGTTACACTATCTCTAGGACTGTATCTATGTGTAACAATTAGGAAGTTAGATTGCCCAGGTGTTGTGATTAGAAGGTCTGAGATCATCTCTTCAAAATCCTCTCTAACGTTAGCCACAGCAAATTGGAATTCGTAACATATCATACTGTACGTTTTGCAAATTCAAAACATGTTGTAAAAATTGCAATTCGTAACATATCATACGAATTGTAATTCGTAACATACGAAATGGATGATGGACATCCACAAATCAATACATACCATATGAAACGTAAAATATCATACTAATTGGAGTATATCGGATTTTCATTTATTATCTTACCCCTGTCTACCCCTGAGTCCAAGATGAACAGAGAGATGCATCATATGTCTCTGAGGAGAGTGTTTTTATTGCTTTTGGACCTAATGAGGACAACTCTGTTGAAAGGAAGATAAGTAGTAGCTAGGTGGCTAGGTGTCTAACGCTAATGTCAGCTAGGTGGCTAACGTTAGCTAAGCTAGAGGTTAGGGCTAAGGCAAGGGGAAGGGTTAGCTAACGTGTTAAGTAGTTGCAAAGTACCTAATTAGCTAAAGTGGTCCGTGATGAGATTTGAACACGCAACCTTTAGGTGGCCAGAGTTTTGCATTATACGCCCACCCATCCACCCTGACCAATAACCCTACTTTCGTTTTTGCCTTACGTAACCTTCTGTCTTATTTAACCATACCAAACGTAACATATCATACTATTTTGAGTGTCCCAGAATTACAAAATTCAAAAAGGCACTCGCACATCTGAGCAATCTTGTTGCAGGTGCATGGCAACAGTTGAAACAGGATGAAGGAAAAAAAAAAAAAAAAGCTCTGACGAAGGCCGTGAGGCCGATACGTAAGCTTATTAAATATCAGTGATACTATCAAGAACAGTGTGCGGTTTCCTTTTTTTCCTTCATCGAGTGTCCCAGAATTACCTTTACTATGTCACATCTAGTCTATGAGAACAGGCTGCTCTGTTGACTCACACAATTACTTCATTTTACTGCCCACCTCTGTAATAGTTGGAGAAAGAGAGTAAAGAAACAGTCTCCTCTCATCTAGTAGGTCTATATAGCCCAGGGCTGGGGTTGCCTCTCGCCCACAGAGAGACGCAGTGTGCTGCAGGGCAGGATACTTTAACTCTACTCAATCCATGGGTGACCATAACCACTGAGATCTGCCATCAAAACTCACTGACAAGTGACTCTTTTCAATTCTTGAGTTGTTATTTCAAAGAATCTGTGTGTGCGTGTGTGTGTGTGTGTGTGTGTGTGTGTGTGCGTGTGTGCGTGTGTGCGCGTGTGTGTGTGTGTGTGTGTGTGCGTGTGTGGGGTGTCTGGGGTGGTGGCTGGTGTACCTCGGGTGAAAGGGGCTGTGCAAGTCTGAGGACTTATCAAGCAGAGCATAGCAGAGCAGCCCCATACCCACCCTGCATTCACAATGACCAGGTGTCAATAGAGAAAAGAGGCAAGGTGTGCCTTATCACTGTGGTTGCTGCATAATAAACACTTAGAAGTTTCTAAAAGTCTGTGTGACTGTCTGGGTCTGTCTGTACAAATTGATGATCGTATGTTTGTGGGCAAATACTTTATGTGAGCTACATGTTGTTGTGTCTGATTCTCAGATCAAGTTTTCTGTATCTGTCTGTCCCCTGAGGATCAAAACTTTCTCCACCCTTGGGAGTTTATTTCCAAGGGAAACTTGACTGTCTGTTGACCTACAGTATAACTTTGTTCTCAGAATTTATTATTTTCAGTTGGCAACCCTGGCTTCTCATTTTGTAATGAAGTACTCTTTGCTTTGTGTGGAGAGAGCAGAGCAGAACTGGTGTGTGGGTCTCTACGCTGCGAGCAGGGCATCGCTCTTGGCTGGCAGAAAGGCTGTAAAATTAAGACTGTCAGATGAGCAGTATAATAGAGCTAAATGATTAATACCAGGCCAGGACCAATTAGATGGTTTACCACTAAACTAATTGAATTGACACATCAAAACAATCTGCCGAGGCAAGAAAGGAGGAGCAGGAAAAACACACTCCTTTAATTAGGAAATGAGATGGACGCCTTGGACGTTAATTGGATGGAAGAGGATTATTTTTATGAGTATCTTAAATAATCCCATGAAATGCTCGCTTCTGATAGATTTCACTGGGACTCCCTAAAAACACGCCACTTTGATACAGCTACGACCTGAAGTGACTATTCGTAGCAGGTTAGGTGTGCATTTTCGCTAACCCTATCTCCCAAGAGAAATTTCGTCAATAATAGCCACAGTGGTCTATATCCCCCCCAAGCGGACACCACAACGGCCCTCAAAGAACGTCACTGGACTTTATGCAAACTGGAAACCACATATCCTGAGGCTGTATTTATTGTAGCTGGGGATTTTAACAAAGCAAATTTGAAGAAAAGGCTCCCAAAATTCTATCAACATATTGATTGTTGTACTCGCTCTGCTAAAACTCTTGACCATTGCTATACTACCTTCCAGAATGCATATAAGGCCCTCCCCCACCCTCCATTCGGCAAATCGGACCACGATTCCATCTTGCCCCTCCCCTCCATTAGGCAGAAACTCAAACAGGAAGCACCCGTGGTGAGGACTATTCAACGCTGGTCTGACCAATCAGAATCCACACTTCAAGATTGCTTTGATCAAGCGGACTGGGATATGTTCAGAGTTGCTTCAGAAAATAATATCGACACATATACCTATACGGTGAATGAGTTTATTAGGAAGTGTATAGGAGATGTTGTACCAACTGTGACTATTAAAACCTACCCTAACCAGAAACCGTGGATAGATGGGAGCATTTGTGTAACGCCTGCGTCCAACTCACACTCCCAAACACTTAGATCCTCGGAACGCAGCCCACTTTCCAGCTCACTCTCCAGATCCCAATCACCGGAATTCTAATCACCTGTTCACACACCTGCATGTCATCATCCCACACTATTTAGTTCAGTTCCTTGCACCCCATCACTGTGAGGTATTGTTTGTTTTGAGACACACTTTTTCGGAGCTCTGTTTTTTCCCGTTCTTCTCTCCTCCCGTGTATGATAGTTTTTGCCTGCCTCAGTCATGACACCTTTTGCCTATTCTCTGTCTGTACTGTTGCCATTTTTGGACCTACCGTGTATGACCTTCTGCCTGCCCCTGGACCCAGCTACCTGCCTCCTCCTATTGCCCCTTTTGTTAAACACCTGCTGCACTATGCGCTTGAAACCAGCTCTCTTTCTCCCTCGTGCGACTGGGTCCTGGACTTCCTGACGGTTCGCCCCCAGGTGGTGAATGTAGGAAACAACACCTCCTCTTCGCTGATCCTCAACACTGGGGCTCCACAAGGGTGCGTGCTCAGCCCCCTCCTGTACTCCCTGTTCAACCATGACTGCGTGGCCAAGCACGCCTCCAACTCAATCATCGAGGTTGCCGACGACACAACAGTAGTAGGCTTGATTACCAACAACGATGAGACAGCCTACAGGGAGGAGGTGAGGGCCCTTGGAGTGTGGTGCCAGGTAAATATCATAAGGTGAATGCACCAATTTGTAAGTCGCTCTGGATAACCTCTTACTCAACGTCAACAAAACTAAGGAGATGATTGTGAACTTCAGGAAACAGCAGAGGGAGCACCCCCCTATCCACATCGATGGGACCACAGGGGAGAAAATGGAAAGCTTCAAGTTCCTTGGCATACACATCACTGACAAACTGAAATGGTCCACCCACACAGACAGTGTGGTGAAGAAGGCGCAACAGCCCCTCTTCAACCTCAGGAGGCTAAAGAATTTTGTCTTAACGCCTAAAACCCTCATGAACTTTTACAGATGCACAATTGAGATCATCCTGTCGGGCTGTATCACCGCCTGGTACGGTAACTGCACCGCCCACAACTGCAAAGCTCTCCAGAGGGTGGTGCGGTCCGCCCAACGTATTACCAGGGGCAAACTTCCCGACCCTCCTGGACACCTACAGCACCCGATGCCATAGGAAGGCCAAAAATATAATCAAGGACATCAACCACCGAGCCACTGCCTGTTCACCCCGCTATCATCCAGAAGGCGAGGTCAGTACAGGTGCATCAAAGCTGGGACCGAGAGACTGAAAAACAGCTTCTATCTCAAGGCCATCAGACTATAGGCTGCTGCCTATAGACATAGATTAGGAATCACTGGCCACTTTAAGGAAATGAAATACTAGTCACTTTAATAATGTATCCGTATCTTGCATTACTCATCTCATATGTGGAAACTGTACTCTATACTATTCTACAGTATCTTAATGCTTTAATTGTTTGTAAATATTGCATCACCCATCTCATATGTATATACCGTACTCTATACTATACTATGCCACTGTATCTTAGTCCAATGCCGCTCTGACATATATGTATATATATTCTTAATCCATTCCTTACTTAAATGTATGTGTATTTTGGGTATATGTTGTGAAACTGTTAGATATCACTTGTTAAATATTACTGCACAAGCATTAACATCTGCTAAACACATGTATGTGGCCAATAAAATTTGATTTGATCTTAACCTTATTATCTTAACTTGCTAGTTAAATAGCCTAACCTGCTGTGTAAATTCTCCTAATTTGCTAAAAATCACTTCCAGTCATAGCTGTATCGAAGTGGCCTGTTTTTAGGGAATCTCAGATTTCACTGACATTGATTATAAACTCTGATTAATCTGCCCCCACCCAACCCCCTCTCTCTCTTTCTCAAGACCTGCGAAATAAATTAAAGAAAATCCCGAATGTCGCGTTAATGCAAATCGACAAAATCCACAAAATGCACAGCAGCAGATGATCCAAATGTAAATAGCACACTATCCAAACAAGTTGCTGCATGGAAGCGGTATTTACTTCACACAAAGTCGCCATAAATTCACAACACAATCATAATTCCCATTAACGGACTGCACACGAGACACGAATGCAGTTAATAAACCTAAAAAATAACGCGTGTTGCTATTTGTGTGTGTTTGACAGGCCTATGCACAATTCAATACATAGGCATCTCTGTCACAGATATGAAGTCTGTTAACAATTCAGAAATAATGTATGTAAACGTG